>NC_091380.1:11369992-11489880 GCF_038502225.1 Cherax quadricarinatus | reverse complement strand
AGGAAAACCAGTACAAGAAATGATGGACTATGTGGCAACAAAATGCAAGGAGGCAGAGGAGAGGTTTGTTCCCAAGGGAAACAGAAATAATGGGAAGAACAGAACGAGTCCTTGGTTCACCCAAAGGTGTAGGGAGGCAAAAACTAGGTGTACTAGAGAATGGAAAAGGTACAGAAGACAGAGAACTCAGGAAAATAAAGAGATTAGCCGAAGAGCCAGAAATGAATATGCACAGATAAGAAGGGAGGCTCAGCGACAATATGAAAATGACATAGCATCGAAAGTCAAGACTGACCCGAAGCTGTTGTACAGCCACATCAGGAGGAAAACAACAGTCAAGGACCAGGTAATCAGACTGAGGAAGGGTGATGGGGAATTCACAAGCAACGACCGAGAGGTATGTCAGGAGCTCAACACGAGATTTAAAGAAGTATTTACAGTGGAAACCAGTAGGACTCTAGGAAATCAGAACGGGGGTACACCAGCAAGTGCTGGATGAGGTACATATAACCAAGGAGGAAGTGAAGAAGCTGTTATGCGAACTTGACACCTCAAAGGCGGTGGGACCAGACAACATCTCTCCGTGGGTCCTTAAAGAGGGAGCAGAGATATTGTGTGTGCCATTAACAAAGATCTTCAACACATCATTTGAAACTGGGCAACTCCCTGAGGTATGGAAGATGGCAAATGTAGTCCCAATTTTTAAAAAGGGAGACAGACATGAGGCACTAAACTACAGACCTGTATCACTAACGTGTATAGTATGCAAGGTCATGGAGAAGATCAACAGGAGGAGAGTGGTGGAGCACCTGGAAAGAAACAAGTGTATAATTGACAACCAGCATGGTTTCAGGGAAGGAAAATCCTGTGTCACAAACCTACTAGAGTTTTATGACAAGGTGACAGAAGTAAGACAAGGGGTGGATCGACTGCATTTTTTTGGACTGCAAAAAGGCCTTCGACACAGTTCCTCACAAGAGGTTACTGGAAAAGCTAGAAGATCAGGCACACATAACAGGAAAGGCACTGCAATGGATTAGAGAATACCTGACAGGGAGGCAACAACGAGTCATGGTATGTGACGAGGTGTCAGAGTGGGCGCTTGTGACAAGCGGGGCTCCACAGGGGTCAGTCCTAGGACCTGTGCTGTTCTTGGTATATGTGAACGACATAACGGAAGGGATAGACTCAGAAGTGTCCTTGTTTGCAGATGATGTGAAGTTAATGAGAAGAATTAAATCGGATGAGGATCAGGCAGGACTACAAAGAGACCTGGACAGGCTACAAGCCTGGTCCAGCAACTGGCTCCTTGAGTTTAACCCTGCCAAATGCAAAGTCATGAAGATTGGTGAAGGGCAAAGAAGACCGCAGACACAATATAGTTTAGATGGCCAAAGACTGCAAACCTCACTCAAGGAAAAAGATCTGGGGGTGAGTGTAACACCGAGCATATCTCCTGAGGCACACATAAATCAGATAACTGCTGCAGCATACGGGCGCCTGGCAAACCTACGGATAGCGTTCCGATACCTCATTAAGAAGTCATTCAAGACACTGTATACCATTTACGTCAGGCCCATACTGGAGTATGCAGCACCAGTTTGGAATCCACACCTAGTCAAGCACGTCAAGAAATTAGAGAAAGTGCAAAGGTTTGCAACAAGACTAGTCCCAGAGCTACGGGGATTGTCCTACGAAGAAAGGTTGAGGGAAATCGGCCTGACGACACTGGAGGCCAGGAGGGTCAGGGGAGACATGATAACGACATATAAAATACTGTGCGGAATAGACAAGGTGGACAAAGACAGGATGTTCCAGAGATGGGACACAGACACAAGAGGTCACAATTGGAAGTTGAAGACTCAGATGAATCAAAGGGATGTTAGGAAGTATTTCTTCAGTCATAGAGTAGTCAAGTTGTGGAATAGTCTAGAAAGTGAAGTAGTGGAGGCGGGAACCATACATAGTTTTAAGGCGAGGTATGATAAAGCTCATGGAGCAGGGAGAGAGAGGATCTAGTAGCAATCAGTGAAGAGGCAGGGCCAGGAGCTATGACTCGACCCCTGCAACCACAAATAGGTGAGTACACACACACACACACACACACACTCGTGGAGGAGTCACGCGGTTTGAGCTCGTGTTTTGGTGGTAATTTCTGACTGTGCCATAAGGAATAGAGTGTGGGATATAGGCGTGTGCACGCATAAGAGTACATATAATCACTTAAGCCCCGAAAAAAGGAAATATAAGTGATCACAGAAAAGAAAACAAAGGAAATAGTGACTTAAGTGTTAAGTGGGGGGCGTTGGAAGGGTGAACGATTGTGTCAGGCCTAAATAGTGTTGCCATAATAACGCAGTGGGTTATTTGAAGAATAAATGCAACTCAAGACCAGGGAGATAAGAGATATGTATAGATGTGTCAGTAAATACAGTGAGTGAGTGAAAAAATTAGAAGAGCTAGAGACTATAGTGCATACAGGAAGTTAGTGGAAAAATTACCGAGAAGCATCAAACATCTTCAACTTCTGGGACAGGACAGACCCGCAACGTTACTCCACTGCCAGCCGCAAGTAATATTCACCTAGTTTGAGTTGCATGGGGTCAATAGTACCTGTCTCTAGCTGGAATTAGGGGTCACTCTCTTCGAGCTATCAGAATTAGAATAAGCAGCATTTACTGGCATTTAATAGAATTTAGAGGTAGCGGCATACAGGCGAAGCCTAGTGTATTTATTTTTGAACATAATTTTAAACGCATAAGACAGTACAGTGGGAACCAAGAGATTTGGTACATATGCAATACATATGTAGTACATACGTGGGAAATAAGGACTGTTTACATAAACATATGCACGCACACTTCGTGAGAACAGTACCGTTGTTAGGCACTTGAATAGCTGTAGCACACACACACACACACACACACACACACACACACATGCACACACACACACACACACACACACATACACATACAGACACACACACACATATACAGAATTTCACACCTTCCTGTGAAGTGACCCTCTAACCCTTCCTTCCCCCCCCCGTCTCTCTCCCTCTCCTCTCCTCCTCTCTCTTCCTCTCTCTCTCTCTCTCTCTCTCTCTCTCTCTCTCTCTCTCTCTCTCTCTCTCTCTCTCTCTCTCTCTCTCTCTCTCTCTATCTATCTATCTATCTCTCTCTTTCTCTTTCTCTCTCTCTCTCTCTTTCTCTCTCTCTCTCCCCCTTTCTCTCATCCTTTCTCTTCCTCTCTCTCTTCCTCTCTTCCTCTCTCTCTTCCTCACACTCTTTCTCTCTCTCTTCCTCTCTCTTTCCCTCTCTCTTCCTCTCTCTCTCCTCTCTCTCCCTCTCCCTTCCTCTCTTCCTCTCTTACTCTCTTTCTCTTCCTCTTCTTTTCTATCTCTCTCTCTCTCTTCCCTTGTCACTCCCCCTCTCTCTTACCTTTTCCCTCTCTCTCACTTTCTCCCCCCTTTTTCCTTCTTTTCCCCTCTCTCCTTCTATTTCTCCCTCTCTCTCACTCTCTCCCCCTTTTTCTTTTTCTCTTTCTCTCTCTCTTTCACTAAAAAAAAAAATGGTTGGGACTCGCAGGAATCAGGGATCAGATGACAATGGTACTGGTAGGGAGGAATGGATGGAGGAGCAGTGGAAAAGGATAGAGCAAGAATGGGAGAGAAAATTAGGAGAGCTTTCTGAAAAAATGGAGAAAGAACTCTTTGTGAAATGGGAAAAGAGGTTGGAGAAGGAGACGAAGAGTTGGGAGGCACAAGTCGAAACTGCAGTAGCCAGGGTAAAGGTCCTAGAATTTGAGGTAAACAGGCTGAAGCAAGTCTCAGGGGTAGTGACCAGAGAAGACACACCATACGAAGCTGAGAGGCTGAACAGGAAGGAAGGAGATATGAATTATGCTAAGGTCATATCAGCCTGCAAAGAAGGGCCAGGGAGTGGAAGGGAAGAGCAGATGGGTGCAGATGGAGAGGGAGATAGGTCGAATGCTGAGGCACAACCATGCTACCAAGAGCCACTGGAAAAATCAAGGGAGAAAATGACCACATACAGACAGGAACCAGAGTCACAGAGGGAGAGGCAATGGGAGGAGGAAAGGGCAAAATCAGTGTTTATCCATGGGCTTCGGGAGAGAGAGGAAAGGACACACACTGAAAGACGGCAGGAAGAAAGAAAGGAGATTGAGAAAATCATCACGGAAATAGGGGGAGAAGACATGGACGAGATTGTAAATTTTCAGAGAATAGGGGGGTACTTGAAGGGGAGAAACCGACTGATCAAGCTGATTCTCAGGACAGAAACAGTGCGGAACAGGATCCTCCAAGAGAAACCACGGTTGAAAAGCTCGGAAGAGTACGAGAACGTGTTCCTAGACAGAGACAGAACACAAACAGAGAGACAGCAGCTGAGGGAGAGGACAGAAAAGTGAAAGGAGCTAGGAAAGGAGACAAGGATGGAACCAGCAGAAGTCAGTCAGAGCAGAACAGAGCAGCAAGGGCAAGCACACATACAACTATCCTCAGAACCCCACAACCTATCACACCATCCCAACACACAATACAATCCATACCCACAGCTTCCACCCAACCCCCAACCATAGAATCCCACAGTATGCTACCAGGTCTCCACCCCTACAGGCCCCCCAAACCACAGTGTTGGAAAGGAAACTGAAGGTATGGTACACAAACGCTGATGGAATAACAAACAAGAGGGAGGAATGGCACAAAAGAGTCAAAGAGGCATCACCAGACATCATAGCAATCACAGAAACCAAGCTTACAGGTATGATAACAGATGCCATCTTTCCAATGGGATACCAGATCCTGAGGAAAGACAGAAGGAACAGGGGGGGTGGAGGAGTGGCATTGCTGATCAAACACAGATGGAATTTTGATGAGCTGGAGAGAGGAGACAGCGGAGAAAAAAGTGATTGCATAGCAGGAACGCTTCACTCTGGAGGTCCCAAGGTGATAATTGCAGTGATGTATAACCCACCACAGAACAGCAGGAGGCCAAGGCAAGAGTATGACGAGAGCAATAAAGCGATGGTTGACACACTGGCTGCAGTGGCCAGAAGAGCTCATGCATGCAGGGCAAAGCTCCTGATCATGGGCGACTTTAACCACAAGGAGATCGAATGGGAGAACTTGGAGCCACATGGCGGCCAAGATACATGGAGGGCTAAGATGATGGAGGTGGTACTGGAAAACTTCATGTAGCAACACGTAAGGGACACTACAAGAGAGAGAGGAGAGGATGAACCAGCAAGACTGGACTTAGTATTCACCTTGAGTAGTGCAGATATTGAGGACATCACATATGAAAGACCCCTTGGGGCCAGCGATCATGTGGTTTTGAGCTTCGAATACAGAGTAGAGCTACAAGTGGAGGGGGAGGTAGGAAGGCCAGGACAAATGAAACCAAACTATAGGAAAGGGGACTACACAGGAATGAGGAACTTCCTGAATGAGGATCAGTGGGACAGAGAACTGGCAGGGAAGCCAGTTAATGAGATGATGGAATATGTAGCAACAATGTGCAAGGAGGCTGAGGAGAGGTTTGTACCCAAGGGTAGCAGGAATAATGAAAAAGCCAGGATGAGCCCATGGTTCACCCAAAGATGCAAGGAGGCAAAAACCAAGTGTGCTAGGGAATGGAAGAAATATAGAAGGCAAAGGACCCAGGAGAATAAGGAGAGCAGTCGTAGAGCCAGAAACGAATATGCACAGATAAGAAGGGAGGCCCAATGTCAATATGAAAACGACATAGCAGCAAAAGCCAAATCTGACCCGAAGCTGTTTTACAGCCACATCAGGAAGAAAACAACCATCAAGGACCAGGTAATCAGGCTAAGGAAGGAAGGAGGAGAGACAACAAGAAATGACAGTGAAGTATGTGAGGAACTCAACAAGAGATTCAAAGAAGTGTTCACAGAGGAGACAGAAGGGGCTCCAGAAAGACGGAGAGGTGGGGTACACCACCATGTCAATATGAAAACGACATAGCAGCAAAAGCCAAATCTGACCCGAAGCTGTTTTACAGCCACATCAGGAAGAAAACAACCATCAAGGACCAGGTAATCAGGCTAAGGAAGGAAGGAGGAGAGACAACAAGAAATGACAGTGAAGTATGTGAGGAACTCAACAAGAGATTCAAAGAAGTGTTCACAGAGGAGACAGAAGGGGCTCCAGAAAGACGGAGAGGTGGGGTACACCACCATGTGCTGGACACAGTACACACAACCGAGGAAGAAGTGAAGAGGCTTCTGAGTGAGCTAGATACCTCAAAGGCAATGGGGCCAGATAACATCTCTCCATGGGTCCTGAGAGAGGGAGCAGAGGCGCTATGTGTACCCCTAACAACAATATTCAATACATCTATCGAAACAGGGAGATTGCCTGAGGCATGGAAGACAGCAAATGTGGTCCCAATCTTTAAAAAAGGAGACAGACATGAAGAACTAAACTACAGACCAGTGTCACTGACATGTATAGCATGCAAAATCATGGAAAAGATTGTCAGGAGAAGAATGGTGGAACATCTAGAAAGGAATGATCTCATCACCAGCAGCCAACATGGTTTCAGAGATGGGAAATCCTGTGTCACAAACCTACTGGAGTTCTATGACATGGTGACAGCAGTAAGACAAGAGAGAGAAGGGTGGGTGGATTGCATTTTCTTGGACTGCAAGAAGGCGTTTGACACAGTACCACACAAGAGATTAGTGCAAAAACTGGAGGACCAAGCAGGTATAACAGGGAAGGCACTGCAATGGATCAGGGAATACTTGTCAGGAAGACAGCAGAGAGTAATGGTACGTGGCGAGGTGTCAGAGTGGGCACCTGTGACCAGCAGGGTCCCACAGGGGTCAGTCCTAGGATCAGTGCTGTTTCTGGTATTTGTGAACGACATGACGGAAGGAATAAACTCCGAGGTGTCCCTGTTTGCAGATGACGTGAAGTTGATGAGAAGAATTCATTCGATCGAAGACCAGGCAGAAATACAAAGGGATCTGGACAGGCTGCAGACCTGGTCCAGCAACTGGCTCCTGGAGTTCAATCCCACCAAGTGTAAAGTCATGAGGATTGGGGAAGGGCAGAGACTACAAACATCACTCAAGGAAAAAGATCTTGGGGTGAGTATAACACCAGGCACATCTCCTGAAGCGCACATCAACCAAATAACTGCTGCAGCATATGGGCGCCTGGCAAACCTCAGAACAGCATTCCGACATCTTAATAAGGAATCGTTCAGGACCCTGTACACCGTGTACGTTAGGCCCATATTGGAGTATGCGGCACCAGTTTGGAACCCACACCTAGCCAAGCATGTAAAGAAACTAGAGAAAGTGCAAAGGTTTGCAACAAGACTAGTCCCAGAGTTAAGAGGTATGTCCTATGAGGAGAGGTTAAGGGAAATCAACCTGACGACACTGGAGGACAGGAGAGATAGGGGGGACATGATAACGACTTACAAAATACTGAGAGGAATTGACAAGGTGGACAAAGACAGGATGTTCCAGAGACTGGACACAGCAACACGGGGACACAGTTGGAAGCTGAAGACACAGATGAATCAAAGGGATGTTAGGAAGTATTTCTTCAGCCACAGAGTAGTCAGGAAGTGGAATAGTTTGGGAAGCGATGTAGTGGAGGCAGGATCCATACATAGCTTTAGGCAGAGGTACGATAAAGCTCATGGTTCAGGGAGTGTGACCTAGTAGCGACCAGTGAAGAAGCGGGGCCAGGAGCTTGGACTCGACCCCTGCAACCTCAACTAGGTGAGTACAACTAGGTGAGTACCCACACCCACACACACACACACACACACACACACACACACACACACACACACACACACACACACACACACACACACACACACACACACACACACATGAACACACACACACACACACACACACACACACACACACACACCCACACCCACACACACACACACACACACACACACCCACACCCACACACACACACACACACACACACACACACACATGCACACACACACACACACACACACACACACACACACACACACACACACACACACACACACACACACACACACACACACACACACACACACACACACACACACACACACACCCACACACCCCCACACCCACACACACACACACACACACACACACACACACACACACACCCACACCCACACACACACACACACACACACACACACACACACACACACACACACACACACACACACACAGGACACACAGTGTAGTGGGTCACAAGCGCCAGGCTCCGAGAATCTTAGTGCTTTTAGGGCGTGTTTTAGCAGCTAGAAGCAACCAGTGTTAGTGATAACGTCAGTGAACAACCCTACAAGTGATAACCAGTGTATTAGCAAACATAAATAAAGTGAAGGCGAGAGAAAGCCTGAAATTATACAACAAAATTTCAAAGCGCCAGTCGTTGAGGCCTAGTTGGCACCTGTTGCCACATTGTTACACATATACAAAGTACAAATCGAGTGACTAAAGAGAAAAGACCAAATAGAATTAAGAGAGGCATAAAGTGATAACCAGTGTATTAGCAAACATAAATAAAGTGAAGGCGAGAGAAAGCCTGAAATTATACAACAAAATTTCAAAGCGCCAGTCGTTGAGGCCTAGTTGGCACCTGTTGCCACATTGTTACACATATACAAAGTACAAATCGAGTGACTAAAGAGAAAAGACCAAATAGAATTAAGAGAGGGTGGCTAACGACAAAATGTGATGTAGCACACAGAGTGAACAAGCTAGCCAGAAAGGGGGTATATATATATATACATACATATACATAAATATATATAAGCAGAGGTGGTGGCAGCAGTAGGCCTGAGGGAGTAGCGCCGCCATAACAGGCTGGGTGTCATCACAAATAAGTAGTGTACTTACCCAAAGTGAAGTGTAAATTATAAAAGTAGCAGTATACAAGTGATAAGTGTGGTAAATGAGGACTCAAAAGGGCAACGAGATAAGAATAGCGAAGAAGCCAGCGGCGGAAGGGCGAGGTGCACGAGTCATCGTACAGCAAGCATCGTACAGCGAGCATCGTACATCAGGCATCTGGATGGACGTCCCCTCTGACCAGTAACGTACAAATCACCTGTTTTGTGGTTGGGGGAAGTCTGAGTGATAGAGCCGGCCCAGCGGTCACTGGTAACTCGATATCTAAACCCTGCTCCAGAGCGATTATCATACACACAACACCTAGCAGTAGTAGGAAGATAAACTTTGTAGGAGTAAGGATTAAGCAGGAGGATTAAGTCGTGGCTAATGGGACTACAGCCCTGACAACAGTTTCGAGAGATAATGGTCTAGGACACAAAGACAGTACAATCTGAGAAGCAAGTACTGGGTACACATGTAGTAACTAGGTGAAAGAATGACTTGTTAACACACGCTAGTATTATAATTATTAGAACTACTTTCAGTGTTAATGGTATCTCATTAGTATTACGGATACACAGAAGTGAATTGTATTTCTGGGACATATAAACAACTGACGTGCTCACACACACACACACGCGCGCACACACATACACACTCGGGGCCAGGAGATGGGTCTCGACCCCTGAAACCACAACTAGGTGAGTACACACAGCTGATCCTTGGAATTTGACCGCCTCCCCCACAGACCTCTTACCTTTCCCCTCCCTCGCGTTTCTCCCTCTCAATACCCTCTTTCCCTCCTTTCTCCCTCTCTCTTTCTCTCCCTCTCCCTCTCTTTCTCCCTCTCTCTACCCTTTCTCTCCCCCTCACATTTCTCTCTCTCCCCCTTGGTCTTATCCCTCACCCCCATACTCTCTCCTCTCTCTCCCTCTTTCTACCCTTTCTCTCTCCTCTCTCTCCCTCTTTCTACCCTTTCTCTCTCTCCCCCACACCCTCTCCCTCCTCTACACATGTAGTAAAAGGTAGTACATAACTGGGTGAAAGAATGACTTGTTAACACACGCTAGTATTATAATTAGAACTACTCTCAGTGTTAGTGGTATCTCATTAGTATTACGGATACACAGAAGTGAATTGTATTTCTGGGACATATAAACAACTGACGTGCTCACACACACACACACGCGCGCACACACATACACACTCGGGGCCAGGAGCTGGGTCTCGACCCCGAAACCACAACTAGGTGAGTACACACAGCTGATCCTTGGAATTTGACTGCCTCCCCCACAGACATCTTACCTTTTCCCTCCCTCGCGTTTCTCTCTCTCATAGCCTTCTTCCCTCCTTTCTCCCTCTCTCTCTCTTTCTCTCCCTCTCCCTCTCCCTCTCTTTCTCCCTCTCTCTACCCTTTCTCTCCCCCCTCACATTTCTCTCCCTCCCCCTTGGTCTTATCCCTCACCCCCATACTCTCTCCTCTCTCTCCCTCTTTCTACCCTTTCTCTCTCCTCTCTCTCCCTCTTTCTACCCTCTCTCTCTCTCCCCCACACCCTCTCCCTCCTCTAGCCTTCTGTCTGTGGTAATAAAAAGTAAAAAAAATAAAAAAAAAAAAAAAAAAAAAAAAAAAAAAAAATGGGTGGCCTTAGAGGACGGAAACCCAGAGATCTGGTGGACGAACCAGGGAGGAAAGACTGGGAGCTAGAGCTCCAAAAAAGGGAGGAAGAGTGGGGAAGGAAGATAGTAGAGCTTGGTAAGAAAATGGAGGAGCGGATAGCTGAAGAGTGCAGGAAGTGGGAAGTACAGGTCTTAGCAGCAGAAGCTAGGATACAGTGCTTAGAAGAGAAACTGCAAAGCCTGAAACAGATTAGAGAGACAAATGACAATTCAGGTGTGACATCAGGAAATTCAAAGTCAGGCGCAGACAAGGGGATGGTAAGCAACAACGGAGACATGCCGAACATGAAGGCCCTATCAGACCCACGTGGGGCCAGGGAAAAGACGACGAGCACACTAAGATCAAACGACAGGTCCGAAGACAATGAAGGTATGCTATATGCAGAGATTCTAACAGCCAACTGCAGTAGCAAGGGACAGCTGGTCAGGAAAGACAGTCCACTGAGAATAGAAGTTTCAGATATGACAGGGACTGAAGGCAAGAACATGTCAATGGAAGGAAATAAAATGCCTCAGAGGACGCAGATGGAGACTCAGTGGGAGGAGGAAAGGGCGAGGTCAGTTTTTGTGTACGGGCTCCAAGAAGCCAAGGGGGCCAACTTTGAAGAAATAAAACAGGAGGAGAAAAAAATGATTGAAGGCATCATGAAAACAATAGGGGAGGGCAATATGACCCAGGTGACAAATTTTCAGAGAATTGGGTGGTTTGCGAGTGGAAGGATACGGCCTGTCAGAGTAACTTTCAAGGAAGAATCAGTTCGAACCAGGATTCTGCAAGAGAAAGCAAGACTGAGGGACAAAGAGGGGTACCAGAGAGTATACCTCGACCGCGACAGAACACAAGAAGAAAGGACTACACTGAAAGAGAGGGTACAGAGACGCAAGGAGGAACGAGAAGCAATGAAAATGAGCAGGACCCAGACACAGGAGGAAGGGCAAACACACCCCACAGAATCTCCCACCAAAAGACTCCACCCGCGACATTCCCAACGCAACTGAGCAACCTATACTACAACCCACTCACTGTTCCCTCTGCCACCAATCCCCATATCACAAACCTCACCCCAACAGCTGTCCCTTATGGGCATTCTGACCCCACCCCCATCAACACAAACCCCACCTACACCACAGCCCCATATAGGCCCCCACCAAGGCTCTCGCTCCCCCAACCCCAATATTCTTGCATGACCACAATGATAGAAAAGAAACTAAAGGTTTGGTACACAAACGCGGATGGAATAATGAATAAACATGAGGAGTGGAATGAAAGAATCAGTGAAAAATCCCCAGACATCATAGCAGTCACAGAAACAAAACTCGCTGAGACAATAACAGACACAATCTTCCCAACAGGATATCAGATCCTGAGGAAAGATAGAAGGAGTAGAGGGGGAGGAGGGGTTGCACTGCTCATAAAACACCGATGGGGATTTGAGGAAATGGAAGGCATGGACATGATTGGAGAAAGAGACTACATTGTAGGTACAATTCAGTCCGGAGAACATAAAGTAGTCATTGGAGTGATGTATAACCCACCACAGAACTGCAGGAGGCCAAGAGAGGAGTACGAAGAAAACAACAGGGTGATGGTGGACACACTGGCTGAGGTGGCAAGAAGAGCTCACTCGAGCAGAGCAAAGTTACTGGTAATGGGCGATTTCAACCACAGGGAGATCGACTGGGAAAACCTGGAGCCACATGGGGGTCCCGAAACATGGAGAGCCAAGATGATGGATGTGGTACTTGGAAACCTCATGCATCAACATGTCAGGGACACAACCAGAGAGAGAGGGGAGGATGAGCCAGCAAGACTGGATCTTGTGTTCACCCTGAGCAGTTCAGACATTGAGGACATCACTTATGAGAGGCCCCTTGGAGCTAGCGATCATGTGGTTCTGAGTTTTGACTATATAGTAGAGTTACAAGTGGAGAAGGTAACAGGAACTGAAGGGGACAGGCCAAACTATAAAAGGGGGGACTACACAGGTATGAGAAACTTCCTGCAGGAGGTTCAGTGGGACAGAGAAATGGTAGGAAAATCAGTAAACGAGATGATGGAATATGTGGCAACAAAGTGCAAGGAGGCAGAGGAAAGTTTTGTTCCCAAGGGAAACGGAAATAATAGGAAGACCAAAACGAGTCCTTGGTTTACCCGAAGGTGTAGGGAGGCAAAAACTAAGTGCAACAGAGAATGGAAAAGGTACAGGAGGCATAGGACCCAGGAAAACAAGGAGATTAGTAGAAGAGCCAGAAACGAGTATGCACAGATAAGGAGGGAGGCCCAGCGACAGTATGAAAACGACATAGCATCGAAAGTCAAATCTGACCCGAAACTGCTGTATAGCCACATTAGGAGGAAGACAACAGTCAAGGACCAGGTGATAAGGCTGAGGAAAGAAGGTGGAGAACTCACAAGAAACGATCAAGAGGTATGTGAGGAGCTAAACAAGAGATTTAAGGAAGTATTTACAGTAGAGACAGGAAGGACTCTGGGGGGACAGACCAGACGGGGACACCAGCAAGGAATACACCAACAAGTGTTGGACGACATACATACAGATGAGGAGGAGGTGAAGAAACTGCTAAGGGACATCGATACCTCAAAGGCAATGGGACCAGACAACATCTCCCCGTGGGTCCTTAGAGAGGGAGCAGATATGTTGTGTGTGCCACTTACCACAATCTTCAACACATCCCTGGAAACTGGGCAACTACCTGAGGTATGGAAGACGGCAAATGTAGTTCCCATTTTTAAAAAAGGAGACAGAAAAGAGGCACTAAACTATAGACCTGTGTCATTGACGTGTATAGTATGCAAAATTATGGAGAAGATTATCAGGAGGAGAGTGGTGGAGCACCTGGAACGGAACAGGAGTATAAATGCCAACCAGCACGGATTCACGGAAGGCAAATCCTGTGTCACAAACCTTCTGGAGTTTTATGATAAAATAACAGAAGTAAGACAAGAGAGAGAGGGGTGGGTTGATTGCATCTTCTTGGACTGCAAGAAGGCCTTTGACACAGTTCCTCACAAGAGATTAGTGCAGAAGCTAGAGCATCAGGCGCATATAACAGGAAGGGCACTGCAATGGATCAGAGAATACCTGACAGGGAGGCAACAACGAGTCATGGTACGTAATGATGTATCACAGTGGGCACCTGTGACGAGCGGGGTCCCACAGGGGTCGGTCCTAGGACCAGTGCTATTTTTGGTATATGTGAACGACATGACGGAAGGGTTAGACTCAGAAGTGTCCCTGTTTGCAGATGATGTGAAGTTAATGAGGAGAATTAAATCTGATGAGGACCAGGCAGGACTTCAAAGAGACCTGGACAGACTGGACACCTGGTCCAGCAAATGGCTTCTCGAATTTAATCCTGCCAAATGCAAAGTCATGAAGATGGGGGAGGGGCACAGAAGACCACAGACAGAGTATAGGCTAGGTGGCCAAAGACTGCAAACCTCACTCAAGGAGAAAGATCTTGGGGTGAGTATAACACCGAGCATGTCTCCGGAAGCACACATCAATCAGATAACTGCTGCAGCATATGGGCGCCTGGCAAACCTGAGAACAGCATTCCGATACCTTAGTAAGGAATCATTCAAGACACTGTACACCGTGTATGTCAGGCCCATACTGGAGTATGCAGCACCTGTTTGGAACCCGCACTTGATAAAGCACGTCAAGAAACTAGAGAAAGTACAAAGGTTTGCGACAAGGTTAGTTCCGGAGCTAAGGGGAATGTCCTATGAGGAAAGATTAAGGGAAATCGGCCTGACCACACTGGAGGACAGGAGGGTCAGGGGAGACATGATAACGACATATAAAATACTGCGTGGAATAGACAAGGTGGACAAAGACAGGATGTTCCAGGGAGGGGACACAGAAACACGAGGCCACAATTGGAAGTTGAAGACACAAATGAGTCAGAGAGATAGTAGGAAGTATTTCTTCAGTCATAGAGTTGTAAGGCAGTGGAATAGCCTAGAAAATGACGTAGTGGAGGCAGGAACCATACACAGTTTTAAGACGAGGTTTGATAAAGCTCATGGAGCGGGGAGAGAGAGGGCCTAGTAGCAACCGGTGAAGAGGCGGGGCCAGGAGCTAGGACTCGACCCCTGCAACCACAAATAGGTGAGTACACACACACACACACACACACACACACTCAATGAAAACCAGGAAACCATTCCATACCCACATTCACAACTCTCTCACGACCCCCCCCAGGGAGGCGAGCCCGCTGTGACCCCCTGCCTCCCTCCAACCTATGAAAACCCCTTCACTCACTCATTATCATTCACAGATTTACGAGAATCCCTAACGTTAGCATTCTATACCCCTCTGAGAAAGCCTGATCCCACCTCCTCCCATACAAATCTCTGTTACGACACATCATACGATAGAACGTTAGCGCAAGAACCTTCCTTCGCTCTTCACTATCCCCTCTCCCCCTCATCACCCACGACATATAAGAGATAAGATAAGATTTCGTTCGGATTTTTAACCCCGGAGGGTTAGCCACCCAAGATAACCCAAGAAAGTCAGTGCGTCATCGAGGACTGTCTAACTTATTTCCATTGGGGTCCTTAATCTTGTCCCCCAGGATGCGATCCACACCAGTCGACTAACACCCAGGTACCTATTTGCTGCTAGGTGAAAAGGACAACAGGTGTAAAGAAACGTGTTGCAATGTTTCCACCCGCCGGGAATCGAACCCGGGCCCTCCGTGTGTGAAGCGGGAGCTTTAGCCACCAGGCCACCGTCTAACCCTTGTCTAACCCACCCATATCTAGACTTAAAGCACGCAGAACCGACACCCCACGGCCACCCACCCTCTATACCAACCTACTTAACCAGCACCTAACCTCCTCTAGCCCTTCACAAAAGTAAACTACATGGAACGCAGTCTCATCCCCTCCACAGATACCACACCCCCCACCCTCTACAACCTGTCTGTTTCGTAGTATCTCACCAGACGGAAGGATCCCATGCAGAAAAAGAAACATCACCTCACACGCCCGAGGGTTTAACTTCATTTTACTAAATCTAAACCAAATACTCTTCCACGCATACATGGGGAACAAACCCTCAACTAGGACAACGCACCTACCTACAAGCAACCTACACAAATCCCTTATACGAATCTTTCTCAGTTCCCTAACCAACATCACGGCCCTCAAAACGATTTTGCATTCCCTCAACTCCATTCCTCGATACCACATACCCAGCCTGTCGTGTATCCTTCCCAACTGCCCCGTGTTCACACCCTCACGCAACATTTCCCATTTAATAAACACACATTTAGCCCTCTGTCTCAAATCCATCAACCCCAACCCACCCTGACTTACAGGTAACATTACAACTTCTCTCCTTAACCAATCACAACGTGAACCCCACAAAAATTTTTACACCAGTCTTAAGATCCCCACAATCGCTGTCCCTGTAATTGGGAACACAGCTGCAACATGCCAAACCTTGTTATACAATACAATGTTTATGACTATCACTCGCTGTATAAGAGTTAGGTGCTGGGGTCTCAAAACACCTAGATGCCCCACGATCCTTTCCAATAACGTATCGGAGTTTTCCACCCGCGCCGCAACCATGTCATCCTTATAAATAATACCACAAATCTTTAAAGACACTGCCCATTCTTTAACAACATTACATCTCCCCCTCACCCCCCACCCAAGAACCCATCCCCATGCACCTTGACTTTGCACTATTTACCTGCATTCCCGTGGCACTTCCAAATAATTGCATAACCTCGTCCAACACTCCCATTGACATCCCTTCATGAATGAGAACAGTGGTGTCGTCAACATATCCAATTAAACCCGGCCAGACCCTCCCACCCCCCACACTTCCCTCACCTGGAGTACATAAGCTATGGTCAACCATTCTATAAAAGGGGTCCTGGAAACATGCAAACAATATTTGGGACATGGGGCATCCCTGTCTAAGGCCTCTACTCATTGCAATCTCCCTCCCCATACACCCATTGATCTGTATCCTCATTTTCACCCCCTTGTACAACGTATTTATCCACTCGACTATTTCCTCTACAAAACCCTGTCTCCTAAGTATAACCTGCAAAGCTCCCCTTTCCACTCTATCATATGCTCCCTGCCAATCTAGAGCCAACAAATCTGCCCCTCCACCCCCACCTTTAGCTTCCACAAAGCTTTGCAGTATTCCATGTCCTTCAATCATCGACCTTCCCGGCAACCCAAACTGAGATTTCGACACCACCCTCCCCACAACACATTTGAACCTATTACCTAAATTTTTTGCAAAATCCTTATAGTCTGCACACATCAGCGATATGGCTCGGTACTCCCTTAGGGTGGGCTGCCCCTTGCCCATCGGGACCAACATTACAACTGCTGTTACCTGCTTCTCCCCCAACTTACCCTTCTCCTTCATACGATTAAATAACCTAACTATAAATCCCCGTATTAATGTCCAATGTTGTAAATAAAATTCTACCGGGAGACCGTCAATACCCGGAGCTTTCCCCTTCCTCATTCTCCTTAACGCATTCTCTATTTCCTCTGCCATAATAGTCCCACTTAAAGTCTTTCTATCACTATTTCCTAAATTACACGTCACATACGTACACACCTTATGTAACGCCACGTCACCCCCCCACTTTTCCAGTACTTCTCGTACCAAGCCTCCGCATACACACACATCCCCTTCGTGGTTTGTATCTCCTGCCCTGCTCTATAATTCCCAACCATCTCCATTACCTCTAAACATGGGATAGCCGTCACCACCTGCCTTTGCTTTTGATGCCGCAAAACACACGCTGATTGCCTGACGCCCCAAAGCACTTCTTCCACCCCTGCCTGCACCTTTACAGCTTTAAACCTTTCATTTTGCAACACCCTCAACCTCCCCTTTATTTCAGCTACTTCATCCATAGGAAAATTATTCCCAACCACCCTCCGCCCATAGCAACCTCTTAACCTATCCTCTAAATAGTTAGCCAGTCCATATTTTAACTTATTAATACGTTTTCCTTCTCTCACATAAAACTCTCTAATCCTTTCCTTTCCAACACAATCCCACCATGTCACAATGTCATCCATTCCCTGTTCTTCCACACTAAGCTCCCTCCATAGGACTGAAAACCCCTCCAACCCCTCCTCATCACCTAACACACTTATATTTAATTTCCAATAACTTCTATATATGTCCGCGAGCATCCCTCACCCAACCTTCCTAGGCTTATACCTTGACAACAACCTGAATTTCAGCACCCATATCCAGCATATAGCCAAAAAAGTATCCAAAACGGTTGGGATCCTCTCCAAGATACGATACTACGTGCCGCAAAATGCCCTTCTCACACTATACCACTCACTTATTTATCCATACCTCACCTATGCTATTTGTGCTTGGGGATCAACTGCAGCAACACACCTAAAGCCAATAATAACCCAACAAAAAGCTGCAGTAAGAATAATCACTAAATCCCATCCCTGGCAACACCCCCCCCCCACTGTTCATAGATCTAAACTTACTCCCAGTCCAGTACATCCACACTTACTACTGTGCAATCTATATCTACAGGGCCTTAAACTCTAATATCAACCTTGACCTAAAACGCTTTCTTGATAGTTGTGACAGAACCCACAGGCATAACACCAGACACAAACATCTCTACGACATTCCCCGTGTCCGACTAAACCTTTACAAAAATTCAATGTATGTCAAAGGCCCTAAAATCTGGAATACCCTACCTGAGAACTCTAGAACTGCAAACACATTCATCACCTTCAAAACTACCATTAGAAAACATCTTATCTCCCTGATACACCCCGTCAACTAACTACACGAATACCACCTGGTGGTTCACACTTACACTCGCTCACTCATTTGACCATAAACAGAAATATTAATCTCAGTCTTAAAATAATGAATCCTGTGATACTCCAATACTGAAACTATGTACTGTGCCAAAACAAAAGCATTCACATTGCTAAACTCACAAACTAGTATTTAGTCACTTAGCCATAATACCAACTTACCTCATAATTTGTAATATTTTACAATTAAGAATAAAACTAAGTATGCCCGAAATGCCTAGCCATGCTAAGCGTTCTAGTGGTACACTCTGTAATCACAATTTTACTACATGTAAACCAAACAATAACCAAATTTCTGTAAACACAGCATTGTAATCCTTATAGAGAATAAACTTTGAATTTGAATTTGAATTTGAACCACCACCACCACTGCCCTATGATCTGACATTGTAGCCTCAACAGTACTGAAAGATTTCACATCCACTCCCTGAGAAAGGTACATTCTATCTAGTCTTGCAGCATATCCACTCCTAACAAACGTATATTCAGTCTCCCACACCGCCACCCCCAAAGGTATCACTTAACCTAACATTCCTTAATAAATCCCTAAGAGCCACAGACATATGTCCCGCCCCTTTTGAGTTCACATCAGCCACCCTGATTACAATATTCCAGTCCCCACCAACTATTGCCACCTCTGGCAGTGCACTTAAGAAAAACACAAGATCCTCACGCACAAAATCATTCTTTACCCATATGTTATTTTCTGCCGGCGAATACACATTCACAAAAGACACACGTTTACCCATCCACCACCCATCCACACGCAACACCCTCCCTCCCCCTCCCCCATCGCTTCTCTGCAAAACAAACAGGCTCGTCTCCTGTATTAAAATACCCACTCCACCTTTTAGACGGGGAGATGGCAGGGTAACTACTCGAAATCCTATCACCTCCAACACCCTACCCTCTTTAAAATTGTGCTCCTGCAGGAACACAACATCCACTCTAGATTTATTCAGGAAATTACGAAACCAATCTCTCTTCATACATTATTTCGAAACGTTTCGCCTACACAGTAGGCTTCTTCAGTCGAGTACAGAAAAGTTGATAGAAGCAGAAGATACTTGAAGACGATGTAATCAGTCCATCACCCTACATAACCCAATAACATTTACAGACATACACCTAAGGCCTATTAAAGTTTCCACCCCTGCCTCCTCTCAGCACTCTTTACAACTCCAGAGCTTGATTTTAAGTTTGACACCTTCAGAGTGCTCTCTTTCCCCCCTACCTTCTTCCGGTGCCTCCTATCATGGCTACCACCACCTACACCACTACCTTCACACTCCACCTCAGTCTGTTTCCCAGGCCTTTGTGCAGGCGTTAGGACGTCATCAGAATCTGATGTAGCCATCCTCTTTCTCGTGACTGTCACGTTACACATGAATTTGTCAGGTGTTGCCTCTCGATGAACCTCCACCTCCACCTGAGAATGGTTTAGTGATTCAACGGACGACTCCAAACCACCATTACATCCCGAAATATCACGACCCTGACTTTCTGGAAGCGACGACTCTCCAATGACACCACGCTCAGATGTAACGTCCTCCTCAGGCGGTGACAGTCTTCAAAACCTCGACCAATTCTTCCTCAATCTCAAGAACCTTTTCCTGTAATTGCTGCTCCTCCTTATTCACAGGAGACGACACCTGATCAGGCAGCTGGGGAAGGGACTCCAACTCACTGCCAGTCCTGTGTGCCCGATCCACTATCTCGCTCCACAATGCACCATGCCCTCCGTCTGATGTTTGTTCCTCACCTGCCACCTTTGAAGCAGGGGCTGCGACGTCCACCACAGGTCCAGGCACACGTCTTCGCTTGTCACAGGTCGCCACTGTGTGGTCATACTCACCACATAGGCGGCACGTACGTCGTTGCCCTGGGTACATAATCATAACCTGTATCCTGAATTCTTGTAGATAAACGTAGGATGGAATCGGGTGCCTCAAAGTCATTTTGAGGTTGAAAGAACCCCCTGGCAGACCAGCATAGGTGCCTGCCACCCACATACCATGTCGAGCATAATGCACCGTTCCATACATCTCAGAAACTTTCCCGATATCCGCCTCGTCCACCACAAAGGGAACATTGCGTAACTTGATCCACGTATAACGCCGTGAAACATCTGTTATTCTTTCACTGACAGCTGGTGTGGTGTTAAGACTTATGTCCTGAAACCGGGTGACTAACGATTCGTAAACCGTTGCCGTTAGCAGTTTGACGAAAATTCTTTGGCCTCCATTTAATGCTACTCCATACAAGTCACTATCTTGCATGCCATATGTCTTCTGGATGATCTTTGGCAATAAGACTTGCGCAGAACTAGGCGTTATCGTTCCTCTAAGTAGCTCAATGCCTACAGTATTTATCCGGCGTCTCAGACTAACCGCCTTCTTGACAATCGCAGTGCACCTTTATTGTTAGCAGAGGTGCAACAGCACCACTCCACACCACTGCAGCCACGTCAAGTACCTACAGTATTAGGGGGAAAGAACACAACACTGTAGTATGCACAGTACTAGGGGGAGAGAACAACATTGTAGTAACCACAGTACTAGGAGAGAACTCAACATTGTAGTATGCACAGTACTAGGGGGAGAGAACACAACATTGTAGTACCCACAGTACTAGGGGAAGAGAACACAACATTGTAGTGCACACAGTACTAGGGGGAGAGAACACAACATTGCAGTAGCCATGGTACTAGGGGGAGAGAACACAACATTGTAGTACACACAGTACTAGGGGAGAGAATGCAACTTTGTAGTACCCACAGTACAAGGGGGAGAGAACACAACATTGCAGTGCACACAGTGCTAGGGGGAGAGAACACATCATTGTAATACACACAGTACTAGGGGAGAGAACACATCATTGTAATACACAGTACTAGGGGAAGGAACACAACATTGTAGTAGCCACAGTGTTAGGGGTAGAGGACACAACATTGTAGCACACACAGTACTAGGGGGAGAGAACACAACATTGTAGTACACACAGTACTAGAGGGAGAGAACACAACATTGTGGAACACACAGTACTAGGGGGAGAGAACACAACATTGTAGTACACACAGTACTAGGGGGAGAGAACACAACTTTGTAGTAGCCACAGTACTAGGGGGAGAGAACACTACATTTTAGTACACACTACTAGGGGGAGAGAACACAACGTTGTAGTACACACAATACTAAGGGGAGAGAACACAACATTGTAATACACAGTACTAGGGGGAGATAACACAACAGTGTAGTACACACAGTACTAGGGGGAGAGAACACAACTTTGTAGTAACCACAGTACTAGGGGGAGAGAACACAATATTGTATGTAGTACACACAGTACTAGGGGGAGGGAACACAACATTGTTGTAGCCACAGTACTAGGGAGAGAGAACACGACATTTTAGTACACACAGTACTAGGGGGAGAGAACACAACGTTGTAGTACACACAATACTAAGGGGAGAGAACGCAACTTTGTAGTATCCACAGTACTAGGGGGAGAGAACACAACATTGTAGTACACATAGTACTAGGGGAGAGAACACAACATTGTAGTACTCAGTACTAGGGGGGAGAACGCAACTTTGTAGTTCCCACAGTACTATGTTTACCTGGAGTTTACCTGGAGAGAGTTCCGGGGGTCAACGCCCCCGCGGCCCGGTCTGTGACCAGGCCTCCTGGTGGATCAGAGCCTGATCAACCAGGCTGTTGCTGCTGGCTGCAGGCAAACCAACGTACGAGCCTCAGCCCGGCTGATCAGGAACTGACTTTAGGTGCTTGTCCAGTGCCAGCTTGAAGACTGCCAGGGGTCTGTTGGTAATCCCCCTTATGTGTGCTGGGGAGAGAACACAACACTGTAGTAGCCACAGTCAGTGGTCAGGCTTCAAACACCTTTAATTGTACATCAGTAAAGTAATGGAACAGACTGCCTGTACATGTCGAACCAGTCACAGCAAGAACCAGTTCAGGAAGATAACGCAAGGACACCTAGCGAATGTTGTGGAAAATATTTTAATCTTCTGAAGCTATAGTGCCTAATAGGTGTTTAATGTGTCGATATGGGTCAAAAATGTATTTAAAAATGGAATAGCACCAACAGGGAAGCTCTGCGTCTGCGCTGATGGGCAGGTGAGAGGTCGAGACGGGGGTATCAGGGAGCGGGAGTGTTTGGAATGGAGTTAAGAGGCTGTGAAAACATTGGACCAGGAAATTGGCGTTCATGGCGGCCTAAGAATTAACATAGGCTTCACTTCATAATAGGAAGTGTCGTAACTGTCCCTGGTGAAAAGTGAGGGAACGTGATTTATGGGACTGCTGTAATAAGTGGTAAAATTAGTGAATAAGGGTAGGACTAGTGGTGACTGGTGCGACGCCATGGAGTGTGTCCAGGGGAAAATATCCGTGATTTAATCAATCATCGGTCTCAGATCTTAATGGAGTGATCTCTAATGTACATAATAATTATGAGACATTAAATCGTCTTGTAAATTGTAATGTAATCAATGATAATAACACTAAGTTAAGAGTATGCGTGAAGTGAAATAAGTCACCCTGCTCCTAGTGAACGCATTAGTCCTCGTGGTTCCTGTCCCGAGGATAGTGAAGTTTTTATGGTGTCACGACCTCTAAACCGAGACAAACCAACGGATACCTTGTCCTGCTGGAACAAGAACCGTGTCGGTGTAGCAGGACATGGAAATGAGATGGTGAATGGAGGAAACAAGGAGCATCAATCACCCACAGTTAAGTAACCCTTTTAGTTATAACAAACTGATACTGGCCAGTTAGGTGTGTTGTAATTGGATAGGTTGTGGGTGATCCAGCTACATCAAGTGACCACCAGAGAATATCTGGTAAGTGGTGGTATTATATACAAGTGTTTTTTCCTTGATGGATATATGCATGTGCAACCTACCCCCCCCTTCATTCAGTTAAACTAATATAATCTATACAGTCCACAATTAATTAGTAGCGCCGTACTTGCTGGTGCTATCCGTCATACTGGTCTCGGATAGATATGGGTAACCTTGTGAGGTCGAAGGAACCATCTGCAGTGACCACGGGTGGCTAAGTTTTCTCACATGTCTGCACAGGGTGACTACGGTAAGCAATATGGTTGTCTCCCAATGAGATTACTTGTATGTATGTAATGTTGAGGTACATACAGTTACCTGTATGTACCCTATAAAATTTTCCATATCTGCAACTACAGAAAGGGAGGAAAGTTATTTCTTGTATATATAACATAAGTGTACCTATTATTGTGCTCTGATCCTAGTATATCACCTTTTTATTGTTTAAATAATAAGTATTACAAAGACCCCAATGTAAATAAGTCACTTTGACTATTTTTGGGTTATCTTAGGTAATTTACACATAGACAATTTATACATGTGATAATTTATGTAACTGTTTATGTATACCTGTACCTAAATGTACTTTTTGCCAGGACATGTACTATAATGTATCTAAATAAACTTACTCACAAGGCACTTAAGGGTCTACATAGCTGGAGAAGCCACACACACACTACCGTACATCTCATAAGGGAGACCGTTAGCCAACCCAGGATAACACAAGAAAGTCAGTGCACCGTCGAGGACTGTCTTAATTTACACTTTAGTCCTTCTATCTTGTCCTGCAGGATGCTGCGGATACCATTCGACTAACACCCAGGCACCTACTTACTGCTAGGTGAATAGGGACAGCAGGAGTATGGAAAATTTTACAGGGTGTTACCTGTATGTACCTCAACATTACATGCATACAAGTAATCTCATTGGGAGACAACCATATTGTTTACCGTAGTCAACCCGTGTAGACATGTGAGAAAACTTAACCACCCCTGGTCACGGCAGGTGGTTCCTTCGACCTCACAATCTTATCCATATCTATCCGGGACCAGTATAAATTGGATAGCACCCACAAGTACGGCGCTAGTAATTAAATTGTTGACTGTATAGATTATATTAGTTTAACTGAATGAAGGGGGCTGTGGAAAATACTGTATATTTTCCGGAAATACGGTAATTTATAGGTAAATAGATGCCCTATATTGTATTTAATAAAAGTGTATTTTTAAAAGAAGAGTCAGTCGCCATTACTGTTTGAATTGAGAGTAAACGTTAGTATAATGAGAAGAATTTTTCGTGCTCTCAAATAGGAGGCGAAATTATTGGATGTGCATTCCTGCATAACTTGAGATATCAGGCGACTGGACAAGACGGCTCCAGGAACCTCAGATAAGTCTGTTATGTTATAACTCTGGCCAGTTGTTATTTTCATGTATAGACAAAGGTTTCTGAGTATGATACACCTTGATTTCCAGTCAAATTGGTGAGTGATTTTAAGATATTCTCTTTCTGTTATGTATGTGTGTATTTATATATAATCATTTTTTAATTTAATATACAGTCCACAAATTTATATATTTACCAGCATTCCTGGTGATGTATATTTCATTTATGATTAATAGGTCCAGAGCAACTTGTGGATATGACAGTGGTAGGTATCGAAGGGGGACATTTTTTGCGACCTAGGTGTCACAAATTCCTACTTGTCTAACTGATAAATAATAATTATCTGTTCATTTACTGTTATGTACATAATGATACATTCAGATAATTGCAATTTTCCACAGGGGGGGGGGGGTAGGTTACACATGGATATATACATCAAAGAAAAAACATTTGTACATAATCCCACCACTTACCAGATATTCTCTGGTGGTCACTTGATGTAGCTGGATCACCCATAACCTATCCAATTACAACATACCTAACTGGCCAGTATCACTCTGCTATAACTAGAAGGGTTACTTAACTGTGAGTGATTGACGCTCCTTGTTTCCTCCATTCACCATCCCATTTCGATGTCCTGCTACACCGACACAGTTCTTATTCCAACAGGACGAGGTATTCGTTGGTTTATCCCGGTTTAGAAGTCGTAACTCCATAAAAACTTCACTATCCTCGAGACAGGAACACGAGATAAACAGATGCTCACTCTGAGAATGGCAACTCATTTCAATTCACAAGACGATTTAATGTCTCATAATTATTATACACATTAGAGGTCACCCCATTAAGATCTGAGACCGATGAGTGAGGATTAACTCACGGGTATTTCTCCTGGACACACTCCATGGCCGCGCACCAGTCACTCCCTGTCGAACCATTATTCGCTAATTTTACCACCTTTTTACGGTGGTCCCGTAAATCACGTTCCCTCACTCTTCACCAATTACTGGGAGCGCTTGAGGTTCCTGAACCTGTATTCCCTGGAACGCAGACGGGAGAGATACATGATTATATACACCTGGAAAATCCTAGAGGGACTAGTACCGAACTTGCACACGAAAATCACTCACTACGAAAGCAAAAGACTTGGCAGACGATGCACCATCCCCCCAATGAAAAGCAGGGGTGTCACTAGCACGTTAAGAGACCATACAATAAGTGTCAGGGGCCCGAGACTGTTCAACTGCCTCCCAGCATACATAAGGGGGATTACCAACAGACCCCTGGCAGTCTTCAAGCTGGGACTGGACAAGCACCTAAAGTCGGTTCCTGATCAGCCAGGCTGTGGCTCGTACGTTGGTTTGCATGCAGCCAGCAGTAACAGCCTGGTTGATCAGGCTCTAATCCACCAGGAGGCCTGGTCACAGACTGGGCTACTGGGGCGTTGACCCCTGGAACTCTCTCCAGGTAAACTCCAGGTAAACCAGGAGCAGTTACGACACTTCCTATCATGAAGTGAGGCCTATATTAATCCTTAGGCCGCCGTGAATGCCAATTTCCTGGTCCCATGTTTTCACAGCCTCCTCACTACATTCAAAACACTCCCGCCGTGCCCATGCCCTGTGTCGACCTGTCCTCCCCCACATCCGCGCAGGCGCAGAGGGAACTCTTGGTTCTATCCTATTTTCAAATACATTTTTGACCCATATCGACACATTAAACACCTATTAGGCACTATAGCTTCGGAAAATTAAAATATTTTCCACAAGGAGTAAGGAAACACGCCCTGTCGGGGATCAAACCATGGACACACAGTGTGTGGGGCGAGAGTCTTGCCAACCAAGCCACGGGATAGTTAAGGCAGTTAAATCTACTTTTATGTAAGTAACCGATATGTAATCATTAGTGAACTTGCCAGAGTGGATGTAGGAGGTCTGCTTCTCTGCTGGATTAAAGGCTACCTGTCCAGCAGAAAGATTTGTGTTGTTCCAGTGTACTAAAGACTTTGAATTAGGAACACCACAGGGTGGTGTGCTCGGTCCCATCTTATTCAATATTCTAATAAATGCTTTACTTAATGCTATGCCCAGTCTATTATACAAAAAACCCTTGTTAAGCAGAACATTTAGGGAAAATTAAATCAATTTTGTCCCATGATGCGATCCACACCAGGAACCCATTTTACTGATGGGTGAACAAGGACAACCAGTGTAAGGAAATATGTCCACTGCTTCCTCCCTTGGGCGTGTTCCTCACACTTATGCCTGTGGCAGATTAGAGGCCTAGCTTCTCCCTACAAGCCCCGTGAGGGCGGAATAGGGTTAGGGTCTAGGGACAATGGTCCCAGAAAAAGAGGAGGTACAATGTACCTCTTCTCATGGGAACACATTGTCAATGACTACGACACTTTTTCAATGGAGAGTCAAGTCCGGGTCACCAACTGGTAGAGACCCGGGGCGGCCATACTGGCCAACCTCAAGTATATGCTACCTGGAGTTTACCTGGAGAGAGTTCCGGGGGTCAACGCCCCCGCGGCCCGGTCTGTGACCAGGCCTCCTGGTGGATCAGAGCCTGATCAACCAGGCTGTTGCTGCTGGCTGCACGCAAACCAACGTACGAGCCACAGCCCAGCTGGTCAGGAACCGATTTTAGGTGCTTGTCCAGTGCCAGCTTGAAGACTGCTGGGAGGCAGTTGAACAGCCTCGGGCCCCTGACACTTATTGTATGGTCTCTTAACGTGCTAGTGACACCCCTGCTTTTCATTGGGGGGATGTTGCATCGTCTGCCAAGTCTTTTGCTTTCGTCGTGAGTGATTTTCGTGTGCAAGTTCGGTACTAGTCCCTCTAGGATTTTCCAGGTGTATATAATCATGTATCTCTCCTGCCTGCGTTCCAGGGAATACAGGTTTAGGAACCTCAAGTGCTCCCAGTAACTGAGGTGTTTTATCTCCGTTATGCGCGCCGTGAAGGTTCTCTGTACATTTTCTAGGTCAGCAATTTCACCTGCTTTGAAAGGTGCTGTTAGTGTGCAGCAATATTCCAGCCTAGATAGAACAAGTGATCTGAAGAGTGTCATCATGGGCTTGGCCTCCCTAGTTTTGAAGGTTCTCATTATCCATCTTGTCATTTTTCTAGCAGATGCGATTGATACAATGTTATGGTCCTTGAAGGTGAGATCCTCTGACATGATCACTCCCAGGTCTTTGACGTTGGTGTTTCGCTCTATTTTGTGGCCAGAATTTGTTTTGTACTCTGATGAAGATTTAATTTCCTCGTGTTTACCATATCTGAGTAATTGAAATTTCTCATCGTTGAACTTCATATTGTTTTCTGCAGCCCACTGAAAGATTTGGTTGATGTCCGCCTGGAGCCTTGCAGTGTCTGCAATGGAAGACACTGTCATGCAGATTCGGGTGTCATCTGCAAAGGAAGACACGGTGCTGTGGCTGACATCCTTGTCTATATCGGATATGAGGATGAGGAACAAGATGGGAGCGAGTACTGTGCCTTGTGGAACAGAGCTTTTCACCGTAGCTGCCTCGGACTTTACTCTGTTGACGACTACTCTCTGTGTTCTGTTAGTGAGGAAATTATAGATCCATCGACCGACTTTTCCTGTTATTCCTTTAGCACGCATTTTGTGCGCTATTACGCCATGGTCACACTTGTCGAAGGCTTTTGCAAAGTCTGTATATATTGCATCTGCATTCTTTTTGTCTTCAAATGCATTTAGGACCAGTGCATTTAGGACCTTGTCATAGTGATCCAATAGTTGAGACAGACAGGAGCGACCTGTTCTAAACCCATGTTGCCCTGGGTTGTGTAACTGATGGGTTTCTAGATGGGTGGTGATCTTGCTTCTTAGGACCCTTTCAAAGATTTTTATGATATGGGATGTTAGTGCTATCGGTCTGTAGTTCTTTGCTGTTGCTTTACTGCCCCCTTGTGGAGTGGGGCTATGTCTGTTGTTTTTAGTAACTGTGGGACGACCCCCGTGTCCATGCTTCCTCTCCATAGGATGGAAAAGGCTCGTGATAGGGGTTCTTGCAGTTCTTGATGAACACGGAGTTCCATGAGTCTGGCCCTGGGGCAGAGTGCACGGGCATGTCATTCATCGCCTGTTCGAAGTCATTTGGCGTCAGGATAACATCGGATAGGCTTGTGTTAACCAAATTTTGTGGCTCTCTCATAAAAAAATTCATTTTGATCTTCGACTCTCAGTCTGGTTAGCGGCTTGCTAAAAACTGAGTCATATTGGGACTTGAGTAGCTCACTCATTTCCTTGCTGTCATCTGTGTAGGACCCATCTTGTTTAAGTAGAGGCCCAATACTGGACGTTGTTCTCGACTTTGATTTGGCATAGGAGAAGAAATACTTTGGGTTTCTTTCGATTTCATTTATGGCTTTTAGTTCTTCCCGCGATTCCTGACTCCTATAAGATTCCTTTAGCTTAAGCTCGATGCTTGCTATTTCTCTGACCAGTGTCTCCCTACGCATTTCAGATATATTGACCTCTTTTAGCCGCTCTGTTATTCTTTTCCGTCGCCTGTAAAGGGAGCGCCTGTCTCTTTCTATTTTACATCTACTCCTCCTTTTTCTTAGAGGAATAAGCCTTGTGCATACATCGAGTGCCACCAAGTTAATCTGTTCTAGGCATAAGTTGGGGTCTGTGTTGCTTAGTATATCTTCCCAGTTTATATCGGTTAGGACTTGGTTTACTTGGTCCCACTTTATGTTTTTGTTATTGAAGTTGAATTTGGTGAATGCTCCCTCGTGACTAGTCTCATTATGTCGGTCTGGGGCTCCACGCATACATGTCTGAACCTCAATTATGTTGTGATCTAAGTAAGTAAGTAAGTAAATTTATTCAGGTATACACAATACAGTTACATAGAATTATCATACATAGCAGCATATGTGTAGAGAACCTAGGATAACCCAAAAAAGTCAGACAGAGTGACTTATTTCCATTGGGGTCCTTTTACCTTATTATTATAATATAAAGGTTATAATATTTTCTTATTATTCTATAATGAAGATAACGTCTTATTATCATACTAAAAAGACTATCTACTACACGAGGGTCATTAAGACTATCTACAATACGAGGGTCATTAAGACTATCTACTACCCGAGGGTCATTACGACTATCTACAATACGAGGGTCATTACTAGGGATAAGGTAAAAATTACACGTATTTTAGCTAAAAAATAGAAAATCATTCCCCTCCCTTTCTGTTGCTTCATTCATCAGACACTTTTTGGCAGTCTTCTTGAACTGGTTCAAGCTATGACTGGCCTTGACATTTGTGGGTAGTCTGTTCCATTCCTTTATTGCTGTACAATAAAAGGTGTTTGAAGCCTGGCCACTGACTGTGGGTACTACAAAGTTGTGCTCTCTCCCCCTAGTACTATGATTGCTTTGGTTCCCAACCTTGACAAAATTGACAGCAAGATATTCTGGATATTCTGGATATTCAGCATATCCAACTGCTGTAATTCATCCTGGCCTACATGTTCTCTTGGTCCCAGCCCCAGGATGAATCTTACGATTTTGTTCTGGGTGATTTGCAGTCTATCTTTCAGTTTTTTTGTCAAGGCAGAGTACCAAGAAGAGCAAGAGTAATCCATATGGCATTGTATAAGGGCTAGACTTAGGGTCCTGCGAGCCTCAGTAGGTAGACACTGTGCTTGTCTATACAGGAACTTCAGCCTGGCATTCGCTTTCTTTACTACACTGTTCCCTATCAATTCTCCTGACATGCATGGGTCAAAGGGGATTCCCAGATATTTAACTGATGAAACCAAAGTGATGGGCTCCCCATTACACTGAACATTAAAATTATTTACCCTTCTCAGTTTATGTTTCGTTCCAAAGAGAATGGCTTCAGTTTTCCCTAGGTGTAATGATAGTTTGTTGTCTACTAACCATTTGCTGCAGGACTCCAGTTGCAGTGTTAAAACATTAGCAATATCTTGTGGGTCTTTACCTGTCACTAACAGAGCACTGTCATCTGCATACAGTAGGAGTTTGCACTTGACACTGATGGGCATATCATTGACATAACATAAGAATAGTAAGGGACCCAGAATACTACCTTGGGGAACTCCACATGTTATCGGCAGGGGTTCTGATTCCGTTTTGTTGATTTTGACTATTTGTCTCCTGTTGCTAAGGTAGGACTTAAACCAGTCTACAGAACCTATACCGATAGATTGAAGTTTATTACATAATATATTGTGGTTGACAGTATCGAAGGCCTTTTGCAGGTCTAAGGTTACCATACCTATGAGGTTCCCTTTTGACATTTCAGTTCTCAGGTAATCCATCAGATTAATAAGGGAGGTATCGGTTGAGTAGGATCTTCTAAAGCCCGATTGATAGCTATGGAGAATGCTGTTGTCATTAAGGTACTTAACTACTTGAGAATACACCGCCCTCTCCAGAATTTTAGATATTATACTGAGTATACTAACAGGTCTATAGTTGCTTACATCAGACCTATTATTTTTCTTGAAGATAGGAGTAACTCTGGCCTCCTTGAACCCCTCCAGTACGGTATTAGTGGTGATTGATAGATTTATTATGTGAGCAATAGGGATTGACAGTTCAGAAGCACCATCTTTTAGGAACTTAGATGGGATGTTATCAGGGCCTGTGCTCTTAGTTGGGTTTAACCTGCTTAGTTCTTTTTGAATGAAGTCATGAGATACACTTACTAGTTGACAACTGTTTGGGGTTACCCCTTTATTGGTATAGTATGTTTGAAACTTATCAGAGTCTGTGTTAAAGGTATTTGATGCAGCTGGTAGTTTACTTACTAGTGTTGATGCAACAGATGTGTAGTAGGAATTAAAGCAATTTGCCACCTTAGATGTTTCGTGGCATACCTCATTATCGATAGTGAGTACTATGTTAGACCTATCTACTGGCTTATGGCTATACCCCAACTGTTTTAGTTGTTGCCAGAGCTTTCTGGGGTTATGCTTATATTCTTCAATTTTTGAGCAATAGTGCTTTGCCTTTGCTCCTTTTATAAGCCTCTGTACTCTGTTCCTCACCCTTTGGAATTCATTTAGTGCTGCAATATCCTGTCTGTTTGCTTTAAATCTTTTTAGCAGCTGGTCTCTGAATTTCATATTATCTAATATCTCAGTAGTCATCCAGGGTTCAGTTCTTCGTTTAATCCTAACCTCTTTAACTGGTGCAATATTATTAAGAATGGTAGTGAACATTGTTTTGAATTTTTCCCAGGCATCGTTTACGTCCGTGCAACTTGTTATCTCTGTCCAGTCACAATTGTGTAGCCTATTTACCAGTGTTTCTTTACTGTAGTTTCTAGTTGACCTCATTTTTATTGTCCTGTGTAGGCCTATCCTATCCCTAGTGATTTTCCTGGTGCAGTAAATGATGAAATGATCACTAAGACCTGTGGTAATGACGCCTGACTGACTAATGTTCTCAGCGCGGTTGCAAAGTATGTGGTCAATTAGGGTGGCTGAGAACTGTGTGATCCGGGTTGGTTTATTAATTAGTTGGGTGTAGCTATTTAATCCTAGAATTTGCTTATACCTTTTGCATAGCCCGTTATTCTGTTGCTGAAAACAGATATTGAAGTCGCCCAGTATTATTGTTTCGCAATTGCTTTCAACTCCGGACAAGACTCTGGAAAAGTCTTCTAAGAACTGGTCCTGGGTAGGAGGGCGGTAACTAGTTCCTACTAAGATGGGTTTGGTCTTGGGAAGCAGCACTTCAAACCATAGAATCTCCAGTTTATTGTTATTTAAATCAGGTCTTGGGTTGTAAGCTAAGTCATTTCTAATGTAGGCACATACTCCACCACCCTTTCTGTTCCTATCTAAGCGTTTTATATTGTAACCTTCTATTTTGACCTCGTCGTCAGTCACCGTATCATCCAACCAAGATTCAGAGATGGTTATAACTGCCGCCCTAATTTTGTTAGCTAGAATCCTAATCTCTGCCAATTTAGGAAGAAGTGATCTTGCATTGACATGAATAAAGTGAAGGCCTGTTTTCATAAAACAATCATAATCATCAATATATGGCAATGGGTCATTTGTATTAAAATTAGGTAAATCAATGTCATCACTGCTAAAGGGTAACTGTGCCAAAGTGCATTTGTTACACACAAAATGAATTCTGGCACCGTTGCTGTAATTGTACATACATCCATCATGCACCCACCCCTTACACATTTTACATAAGGTGCCTTTTCTGAGTATATTGTTTTTGATATGGTGACATTTCTTATCAGATCATCATTGTTAGTGAAGATGAGGTCTAGTGTATTCTCCAGTCTAGTAGGCTCTATTATTTGCTTGTTTAAATTGAATTTTGTGCAGAGATTTAAAAGCTCGTGTGAGTGTGAGTTTTCATCAGAGCTACCTCCTGGTGTTATTACTGCAACAATATTATTTGCTATATTCCTCCATTTTAGGTGCCTTAAGTTGAAATCCCCCAGGAGCAAGATGTTGGGTGCAGGAGCTGGAAGATTTTCTAGACAGTGGTCAATTTTTAACAGCTGTTCCTGGAATTGCTGGGATGTTGCATCCGGAGGCTTGTAGACTACCACAATGACTAGGTTTTGGTTCTCGACCTTTACTGCTAAAACTTCCACTACATCATTAATGTTTTTCACTGATTTCATCATTGCTTAGTTAATCTTAAGTTAATTTTAAGCCAGCCCGTAATGCTATGCATAGTATAAGTGGCTTTGGCATGCTGCTCTTATCTGTATTTTTTTTTGTACCTCTGTAAGTGTGCTCAAATTATAAATAAATAAATAAATAAATAAATAAATAAATAAATAAATTAAGCAGTTCTGTGCAAACAAGTGACTCTGCAATGTACAGGCCAACCCCCCTCCTTTTGCCTGTTCACTCTGTCACATCTGTATATGTTGTAACCTGGGATCCATATTTCGTTGTCCAAGTGATCCTTTATGTGGGTCTCAGTGAAAGCCGCGAGCATTGCCTTTGCCTCTGCAAAGCATTCCGGTTCACGCGCGCGGTGCAAAAAAAAATCGAAAAAATATGAAAAATGGAGTTATTGTTACCAAAAAATAGCTGAACTTTCTGGCTACACTCTGGTATAATTATTATCCTTGTACGATGTTTCTAAAAGGAATTACAGCCATTTATAACAGGCATGGTGACAGTGCTGACGCGACATAGTGCGCAAGAAGCGCTGACTCGGCTTTGTTGACGTTTTTGTTACGTTTTTCCCCGTGTTATTTTTATCGTTTTCTTATATCTTTATGTCTAATATAATACAAATTCACCATCTGAGATCATGCCAGAGTGGGCGGAGATAATGTGATCAAGTAACCAATCAAGGTACCCTGGGTATATTGCATAAAATGGCCGACACCTCCAGCCAACAAAATATTCCATACCCACGCTAATATCAATTATAAGGCTTATTTATCTATCACAATTGATCTATTATGACATACTGCAATATAATAATAGCATATAAACATAAAAAGTACACCTTAAAAAAAAATATTTAGCATAATATGACGCCCCAAGGAAAAAATTTCTATCGATATTTCCCCTGAAGGTGAAGAGAGGATCCGCCCTCTCTCATCAGTGATGAGAGAAAACGGATTTACAATGGTTAACTGTAATAAACACTCGTAGGTCGCGGAAAAAGTGTAAAATAAGGCGAATTTTTCGGGGAAAAAAATTATTTCCCGGGCAGCGGGGGTGCCGCGCGCTTCGGCCTATATCTCGAAAGTAACTTATTTACCTATTTAGGGTGAATGCATCCTTATTTATGAATGAATTGACTTGATTTTCACAACAAACATAGGAGAATGATTGATTTACACGACCATACGTACCTTTCTGAACTATCCCAAATATTTTTAGATTTATGTGGGAAACAAGACCGACATCTTCCAATATGACAAAAAAGTTATGAAACTTATTTTTTTTTAGCATGAAGATAAGGTTTATTTTAGAAAAGGTACCTATCTAATGATGGAATTAGAGGTGTTCTATCAGCAGCAAGTGTCAAAACCACTTTTCCAAGTACCGCTGAGAACGACTCACCTGCCAAATGCAATTTTTCGTAAATTTTGCATATTTCATTTACTTTTTGGCCGATATGATTGAAACTTCAGCACAGGATGTTTTATATAAGCTTCTAATAGTACACCAAAAATGAACGTAATCGGTTGAAAAATAAAGAAGTCGATATGTTTCACCGGAATGCTCCCTTTACGTGGGTCTCAGTGAAAGCCGCGAGCATTGCCTTTGCCTCTGCAAGCAGTCCACAGATGAAAGGTATTTTGTTGTTTGTTGCTGGCTTTAGACCCTGTATATTTGCAAAGAAGAATGTCATCGGACTGGTGGTATTGTTGGTACTTGGAAGGTGTTCCGGGGGTCAACGCCCCCGCGGCCCAGTCCTTGACCAGGACTCCCGGTGAATCAGAAACTGATCTTACTGCTGGTCGCATGTAGTCCAATGTACGAAACATATCCCGACTGATGAAGTACCAACATTAGGTATCTGTCCAGGTCCCTCCTGAAGACGGCCAGGGGTCTTCAAGACAACCAGGGGTCTTCAAGACAGCCAGGGGTCTTCAAGACAACCAGGGGTCTTCAAGACAGCCATGGGTCTTCAAGACAACCAGGGGACTTCAAGACAGCCAGGGGTCTTCAAGACAACCAGGGGTCTTCAAGACAGTCAGGGGTCTTCAAGACAGCCAGGGGTCTTCAAGACAGCCAGGGGTCTTCAAGACAACCAGGGGTCTTCAAGACAACCAGGGGTCTTCAAGACAGCCAGGGGTCTTCAAGACAGCCATAGGTCTATTGACAATTCCCTTTTCCACCACCAGAAAACATTAATCAATAAAAAACAAGATTAAATTATCAGTGTATATACGCAGAGACATACACCTCAGAGTATACATGTCTACTGTATAATTGTTAGTATTATTAATAACATATGGACAGTGTAACAAGCACCTCAATGATTGTACTTCAGAAACAATAAGTTTCCAGCTTTGTATTGTATGGGAATTAATAATTCCCTTCAAAAATACCCTACATTAATATTACAAATATAAACGAACTTTGCTGTTGATTCGCCGGTACTCTCCCAGTCCGAGTCATTTCCAGATGGTGACCCAGTCTTGGCTCCCTGTCATGGGAGTGTCTGGGTCCTGTGTCTGTCATGGGAGGAGGTACAAGTGCCTCCTCATCTTCTAGGACCAACTGTCCCCAGGTCTAGCTCCAGTCCCCTCCCTCACGGGGCTCGTAGGGAGAATTATTATTATTATAATAAAAAAAGAAGCGCTAAGCCACAAGGACTATACAGCTCGTAGGGAGAAGCTAGACCTCTGGCCTGCCATCTGCCCTGCCCCATGGGGGCTCGTGGGAGTGGCAGTCTTGTGAGCTGCAGTTGGTAGCAAGTTCTGGCACCTTCCCTGCCCTAAGAGGGTTCGTGGGTGTGGCAGTCTTGTGAGCTGCAGGTGGTAGCAAGCTCTGGCACCTTCCCCACCCTAAGAGGGTTCATGGGTGTGGCAGTCTTGTGAGCTGCAGGTGGTAGCAAGCTCTGGCTCTGGCACCTTCCCCACCCTAAGAGGGTTCATGGGTGTGGCAGTCTTGTGAGCTGCAGGTGGTAGCAAGCTCTGGCACCATCCCCACCCTAAGAGGGTTCATGGGTGTGGCAGTCTTGTGAGCTGCAGGTGGTAACAAGCTCTACCACCATCCCCACTTTAGAGAGGCTATCTCGTTTTTATGGGAATTACTCTGGCACCATCCCCACCCTGAGAGTGTTCATGGGTGTGGCAGTCTTGTGAGCTGCAGGTGGTAGGAAGCTCTGGCTCTGGCACCATCCCCACCCTAAGAGTGTTCATGGGTGTGGCAGTCTTGTGAGCTGCAGGTGGTAGCAAGCTCTGCCACCATCCCCACCCTAAGAGTGTTCATGGGTGTGGCAGTCTTGTGAGCTGCAGGTGGTAGCAAGCTCTGCCACCATCCCCACCCTAAGAGTGTTCATGGGTGTGGTAGTCTTGTGAGCTGCAGGTGGTAACAAGCTCTGCCACCATCCCCACCCTAAGAGTGTTCATGGGTGTGGCAGTCTTGTGAGCTGCAGGTGGTAGCAAGCTCTGCCACCATCCCCACTCTAGAGAGGCTATCTTGTTTTTATGGGAATTAAAAAATTCCCTTCAAAAATACCCTACATTAAGATTACAAATATAAACGAACGATGGTTGAAGAAGACAAGGCTAATTTTCTTACCGTAATTATAATGGTAGCGAATATATAATATAAATTACTTAAAACTTTTAAAAGTTTTACATAACTGTTTAAAGAGCTTGTTTTTATTAATATCATTATATTTTATCTTAAAAGGAAAAATGTTATAATGAACATAACTTACAGATAATTTATAATTTATAATTGTCTCTCACATTTTGGTAAATTTTGTGTTAGCTTTGAACATAGACTAAACTAATATAACAAGTAAAATTTTTTTTATTTTTTTTTATTTAAATCATTACAATACAATGTGGAAATTATATTAACAGGTACACAAAATAAGTTAAATCACAAATCCCCAATTTACACTTACAAAAAAACAATGACTACACCAGACAAAAGTGTTCAGGCCCGGTGGCCTGGTGGCTAAAGCTCCCGCTTCACACACGGAGGGCCCGGGTTCGATTCCCGGCGGGTGGAAACATTTCGACACGTTTCCTTACACCTGTTGTCCTGTTCACCTAGCAACAAATAGGTACCTGGGTGTTAGTGGACTGGTGTGGGTGGCATCCTGGGGGACAAGATTAAGGACCACAATGGAAATAAGTTAGACAGTCCTCGATGACGCACTGACTTTCTTGGGTTATCCTGGGTGGCTAACCCTCCGGGGTTAAAAATCCGAACGAACTCTTATCTTATCTTATCTTCTGACACCCTGTCACTACACACCATATACACCCAGTTTTTTTTTTTATATTTTATTTAAAAACTTTACAGATTGATATTAAATAAAAAGATATAAAATGGGTACAGTACGATTATTTTTATTATTATTAAATATTCGCCGGTATTCTCCCGGCCCGGGACTTGTCCAAGTGGTGGCCCGGCCTTGGCTCCCTCTCTAGGGAGTGTCTGAGACCTAAGTCTCCCATGGGAGGAGGCACAAGTACCTCCTCATCTTTGGGACCAACTGATATTAGGCCTCTCTGGTCTGCCATCCCCGCCCCAAGGGGGCTAATGGGAATGACAGTCTTATGAGCTAAAGGCTCGGGCTCAGGCACCTACCCTACCCTAGAAGGGTTAGGCATAGTGTCGATCTAGATAAGATAATATTTCGTTCGGATTTTTAACCCCGGAGGGTTAGCCACCCAGGATAACCCAAGAAAGTCAGTGCGTCATCGAGGACTGTCTAACTTATTTCCATTGGGGTCCTTAATCTTGTCCCCCAGGATGCGACCCACACCAGTCCACTAACACCCAGGTACCTATTTGCTGCTAGGTGAACAGGACAACAGGTGTAAGGAAACGTGTCGAAATGTTTCCACCCGCCGGGAATCGAACCCGGGCCCTCCGTGTGTGAAGCGGGAGCTTTAGCCACCAGGCCACCGGGCCACCGGTGTTTATTTTTATGATAAACTGCACTGGTTTTAAATAAAATATAAAAAAAAAATATTTACTTGTTATATTAGTTTAGTCCAAGTTCAAAACTATCACAAAATTTACCAAAATATGATAAACAATTTTAAATTATAAATTATCTGTAAGTCATGTTCATTATCACGTTTTTCTTTTTAACATAAAATATATTGGTATTATTAAAAGCAGATTTTGAAAAAGTTACAAGTATTGTTAGAAATTTTTAAGAAATTTATACAATATATTTGGGATTATTATAATTTTCTTTAGAAAATTACTTATACGATTTTCTTCAAGCAGATTTTTGTTTATATATTTGCAATCTTACTGAGGTATTTTTGAAGGGAATAACTTCCTATATTATGACCTTAGTTTAATAACTTCCTATATTATGACCTTAGTTTAATAACTTCCTATATTATGACCTTAGTTTAATAATGACTTCCTATATTATGACCTTAGTTTAATAATGACTTCCTATATTATGACCTTAGTTTAATAATGACTTCCTATATTATGACCTTAGTTTAATAATGACTTCCTATATTATGACCTTAGTTTAATAATGACTTCCTATATTATGACCTTAGTTTAATAATGACTTCCTATATTATGACCTTAGTTTAATAATGACTTCCTATATTATGACCTTAGTTTAATAATGACTTCCTATATTATGACCTTAGTTTAATAATGACTTCCTATATTATGACCTTAGTTTAATAATGACTTCCTATATTATGACCTTAGTTTAATAATGACTTCCTATATTATGACCTTAGTTTAATAATGACTTCCTATATTATGACCTTAGTTTAATAATGACTTCCTATATTATGACCTTAGTTTAATAATGACTTCCTATATTATGACCTTAGTTTAATAATGACTTCCTATATTATGACCTTAGTTTAATAATGACTTCCTATATTATGACCTTAGTTTAATAATGACTTCCTATATTATGACCTTAGTTTAATAATGACTTCCTATATTATGACCTTAGTTTAATAATGACTTCCTATATTATGACCTTAGTTTAATAATGACTTCCTATATTATGACCTTAGTTTAATAATGACTTCCTATATTATGACCTTAGTTTAATAATGACTTCCTATATTATGACCTTAGTTTAATAATGACTTCCTATATTATGACCTTAGTTTAATAATGACTTCCTATATTATGACCTTAGTTTAATAATGACTTCCTATATTATGACCTTAGTTTAATAATGACTTCCTATATTATGACCTTAGTTTAATAATGACTTCCTATATTATGACCTTAGTTTAATAATGACTTCCTATATTATGACCTTAGTTTAATAATGACTTCCTATATTATGACCTTAGTTTAATAATGACTTCCTATATTATGACCTTAGTTTAATAATGACTTCCTATATTATGACCTTAGTTTAATAATGACTTCCTATATTATGACCTTAGTTTAATAATGACTTCCTATATTATGACCTTAGTTTAATAATGACTTCCTATATTATGACCTTAGTTTAATAATGACTTCCTATATTATGACCTTAGTTTAATAATGACTTCCTATATTATGACCTTAGTTTAATAATGACTTCCTATATTATGACCTTAGTTTAATAATGACTTCCTATATTATGACCTTAGTTTAATAATGACTTCCTATATTATGACCTTAGTTTAATAATGACTTCCTATATTATGACCTTAGTTTAATAATGACTTCCTATATTATGACCTTAGTTTAATAATGACTTCCTATATTATGACCTTAGTTTAATAATGACTTCCTATATTATGACCTTAGTTTAATAATGACTTCCTATATTATGACCTTAGTTTAATAATGACTTCCTATATTATGACCTTAGTTTAATAATGACTTCCTATATTATGACCTTAGTTTAATAATGACTTCCTATATTATGACCTTAGTTTAATAATGACTTCCTATATTATGACCTTAGTTTAATAATGACTTCCTATATTATGACCTTAGTTTAATAATGACTTCCTATATTATGACCTTAGTTTAATAATGACTTCCTATATTATGACCTTAGTTTAATAATGACTTCCTATATTATGACCTTAGTTTAATAATGACTTCCTATATTATGACCTTAGTTTAATAATGACTTCCTATATTATGACCTTAGTTTAATAATGACTTCCTATATTATGACCTTAGTTTAATAATGACTTCCTATATTATGACCTTAGTTTAATAATGACTTCCTATATTATGACCTTAGTTTAATAATGACTTCCTATATTATGACCTTAGTTTAATAATGACTTCCTATATTATGACCTTAGTTTAATAATGACTTCCTATATTATGACCTTAGTTTAATAATGACTTCCTATATTATGACCTTAGTTTAATAATGACTTCCTATATTATGACCTTAGTTTAATAATGACTTCCTATATTATGACCTTAGTTTAATAATGACTTCCTATATTATGACCTTAGTTTAATAATGACTTCCTATATTATGACCTTAGTTTAATAATGACTTCCTATATTATGACCTTAGTTTAATAATGACTTCCTATATTATGACCTTAGTTTAATAATGACTTCCTATATTATGACCTTAGTTTAATAATGACTTCCTATATTATGACCTTAGTTTAATAATGACTTCCTATATTATGACCTTAGTTTAATAATGACTTCCTATATTATGACCTTAGTTTAATAATGACTTCCTATATTATGACCTTAGTTTAATAATGACTTCCTATATTATGACCTTAGTTTAATAATGACTTCCTATATTATGACCTTAGTTTAATAATGACTTCCTATATTATGACCTTAGTTTAATAATGACTTCCTATATTATGACCTTAGTTTAATAATGACTTCCTATATTATGACCTTAGTTTAATAATGACTTCCTATATTATGACCTTAGTTTAATAATGACTTCCTATATTATGACCTTAGTTTAATAATGACTTCCTATATTATGACCTTAGTTTAATAATGACTTCCTATATTATGACCTTAGTTTAATAATGACTTCCTATATTATGACCTTAGTTTAATAATGACTTCCTATATTATGACCTTAGTTTAATAATGACTTCCTATATTATGACCTTAGTTTAATAATGACTTCCTATATTATGACCTTAGTTTAATAATGACTTCCTATATTATGACCTTAGTTTAATAATGACTTCCTATATTATGACCTTAGTTTAATAATGACTTCCTATATTATGACCTTAGTTTAATAATGACTTCCTATATTATGACCTTAGTTTAATAATGACTTCCTATATTATGACCTTAGTTTAATAATGACTTCCTATATTATGACCTTAGTTTAATAATGACTTCCTATATTATGACCTTAGTTTAATAATGACTTCCTATATTATGACCTTAGTTTAATAATGACTTCCTATATTATGACCTTAGTTTAATAATGACTTCCTATATTATGACCTTAGTTTAATAATGACTTCCTATATTATGACCTTAGTTTAATAATGACTTCCTATATTATGACCTTAGTTTAATAATGACTTCCTATATTATGACCTTAGTTTAATAATGACTTCCTATATTATGACCTTAGTTTAATAATGACTTCCTATATTATGACCTTAGTTTAATAATGACTTCCTATATTATGACCTTAGTTTAATAATGACTTCCTATATTATGACCTTAGTTTAATAATGACTTCCTATATTATGACCTTAGTTTAATAATGACTTCCTATATTATGACCTTAGTTTAATAATGACTTCCTATATTATGACCTTAGTTTAATAATGACTTCCTATATTATGACCTTAGTTTAATAATGACTTCCTATATTATGACCTTAGTTTAATAATGACTTCCTATATTATGACCTTAGTTTAATAATGACTTCCTATATTATGACCTTAGTTTAATAATGACTTCCTATATTATGACCTTAGTTTAATAATGACTTCCTATATTATGACCTTAGTTTAATAATGACTTCCTATATTATGACCTTAGTTTAATAATGACTTCCTATATTATGACCTTAGTTTAATAATGACTTCCTATATTATGACCTTAGTTTAATAATGACTTCCTATATTATGACCTTAGTTTAATAATGACTTCCTATATTATGACCTTAGTTTAATAATGACTTCCTATATTATGACCTTAGTTTAATAATGACTTCCTATATTATGACCTTAGTTTAATAATGACTTCCTATATTATGACCTTAGTTTAATAATGACTTCCTATATTATGACCTTAGTTTAATAATGACTTCCTATATTATGACCTTAGTTTAATAATGACTTCCTATATTATGACCTTAGTTTAATAATGACTTCCTATATTATGACCTTAGTTTAATAATGACTTCCTATATTATGACCTTAGTTTAATAATGACTTCCTATATTATGACCTTAGTTTAATAATGACTTCCTATATTATGACCTTAGTTTAATAATGACTTCCTATATTATGACCTTAGTTTAATAATGACTTCCTATATTATGACCTTAGTTTAATAATGACTTCCTATATTATGACCTTAGTTTAATAATGACTTCCTATATTATGACCTTAGTTTAATAATGACTTCCTATATTATGACCTTAGTTTAATAATGACTTCCTATATTATGACCTTAGTTTAATAATGACTTCCTATATTATGACCTTAGTTTAATAATGACTTCCTATATTATGACCTTAGTTTAATAATGACTTCCTATATTATGACCTTAGTTTAATAATGACTTCCTATATTATGACCTTAGTTTAATAATGACTTCCTATATTATGACCTTAGTTTAATAATGACTTCCTATATTATGACCTTAGTTTAATAATGACTTCCTATATTATGACCTTAGTTTAATAATGACTTCCTATATTATGACCTTAGTTTAATAATGACTTCCTATATTATGACCTTAGTTTAATAATGACTTCCTATATTATGACCTTAGTTTAATAATGACTTCCTATATTATGACCTTAGTTTAATAATGACTTCCTATATTATGACCTTAGTTTAATAATGACTTCCTATATTATGACCTTAGTTTAATAACTTCCTATATTATGACCTTAGTTTAATAACTTCCTATATTATGACCTTAGTTTAATAACTTCCTATATTATGACCTTAGTTTAATAACTTCCTATATTATGACCTTAGTTTAATAACTTCCTATATTATGACCTTAGTTTAACAACTTCCTATATTATGACCTTAGTTTAACAACTTCCTATATTATGACCTTAGTTTAACAACTTCCTATATTATGACCTTAGTTTAACAACTTCCTATATTATGACCTTAGTTTAATAACTTCCTATATTATGAACTTAGTTTAACAACTTCCTATATTATGACCTTAGTTTAACAACTTCCTATATTATGACCTTAGTTTAACAACTTCCTATATTATGACCTTAGTTTAATATATTACTTTTATGTAACAACTGTTAATGTTCGAATGTAATTAATAATACCAGCAATTATGTACAGGATATAAATACATGTGGGAGGTTACAATGAGACCCCTGGTTATCAAGACCCTGGGTTGTTATCAAGACCCTGGGTTGTTTTCAAGACCCTGGGTTGTTTTCATGACCCTGGGTTGTTTTCAAGACCCTGGGTTTTCAAGACCCTGGGTTGTTTTCATGACCCTGGGTTGTTTTCAAGACCCTGGGTTTTCAAGACCCTGGGTTGTTTTCAAGACCCTGGGTTTTCAAGACCCTGGGTTGTTTTCATGACCCTTGGTTGTTTTCAAGACCCTGGGTTGTTTTCAAGACCCTGGGTTTTCATGACCCTGGGTTGTTTTCAAGACCCTGGGTTGTTTTCAAGACCCTTGGTTGTTTTCAAGACCCTGGGTTGTTTTCAAGACCCTGGGTTGTTTTCAAGACCCTTGGTTGTATTCTAGACCCTGGGTTGTTTTCAAGACCCCTGGTTGTTTTCAAGACCCCTGGTTGTCTTCAAGACCCCTGGTTGTCTTCAAGACCCCTAATTGTTTTCAAGACCCCTGGTTGTTTTCAAGACCCTGGATGTTTTCATGACCCCTGGTTGTTTTCAAGACCCCTGGTTGTCTTCAAGCCCCCTGGTTGTCTTCAAGACCCCTAATTGTTTTCAAGACCCCTGGTTGTTTTCAAGACCCTGGTTGTCTTCATGACCCCTGGTTGTCTTCAAGACCCCTGGTTGTCTTCAAGACCCCTGGTTGTATTCAAGATCCCTGGCTGTCTTCCTGACCCCTGGTTGCCTAAAGACCCCTGGCTGTCTTCAAGGCCCCTGGTTGTCTTCAAGGCCCCTGGCTGTCTTCAAGGCCCCTGACTGTCTTCAAGGCCCCTGACTGTCTTCAAGGCCCCTGGCTGTCTTCAAGGCCCCTGGCTGTCTTCAAGGCCACTGGCTGTCTTCAAGGCCCCTGGCTGTATTCAACACCCCTGGCTGTCTTCAAGGCCCCTGACTGTCTTCAAGAGCCCTGGCTGTCTTCAAGACCCCTGGTTGTTTTCAAGACCCTCGGTTGTTTTCATGACCCCTGGTTGTTTTCAAGACCCCTGGTTGTTTTCAAGACCCTTGGTTGTTTTCAAGACCCCTGGTTGTTTTCAAGACCCCTGGTTGTTTTCAAGACCCCTGGTTGTTTTCAAGACCCTTGGTTGTTTTCAAGACCCTTGGTTGTTTTCAAGACCCCTGGTTGTTTTCAAGACCCCTGGTTGTTTTCAAGACCCCTGGTTGTTTTCAAGACCCTTGGTTGTTTTCAAGACCCCTGGTTGTTTTCAAGACCCTTGGTTGTTTTCAAGACCCTTGGTTGTTTTCAAGACCCCTGGTTGTTTTCAAGACCCCTGGTTGTTTTCAAGACCCCTGGTTGTCTTCAAGACCCCTGGTTGTCTTCAAGACCCCTGGTTGTTTTCAAGACCCCTGGTTGTCTTCAAGACCCCTGGTTGTTTTCAAGACCCCTGGTTGTTTTCAAGACCCCTGGTTGTTTTCAAGACCCTTGGTTGTTTTCAAGACCCTTGGTTGTTTTCATTACCCCTGGTTGTCTTCAGGACCCCTGGTTCTTTTCAAGACCCCTGGTAGTCTTCAAGACACCTGGTTGTTTTCATGGCCCCTGGTTGTTTTCAAGACCCTTGGTTGTTTTCAAGACCCCTGGTTGTTTTCAAGACCCCTGGTTGTTTTCAAGACCCTTGGTTGTTTTCATGACCCCTGGTTGTTTTCAAGACCCTTGGTTGTTTTCAAGACCATTGGTTGTCTTCAAGACCCCTGGTTCTTTTCATGACCCCTGGTTGTCTTCAAAACCCCTGGTTGTTTTCAAGACCCTTGGTTGTCTTCAAGACCCCTGGTTTTTTCATGGCCCCTGGTTGCCTTCAAGACCCCTGGTTGTTTTCAAGACCCCTGGTTGTTTTCAAGACCCTTGGTTGTCTTCAAGACCCCTGGTTTTCATGACCTCTGGTTGTCTTCAAGACCCCTTGTTGTTTTGATGACCCCTGGTTGACTTCATGTCCCCTGGTTGTTTTCAAGACCCCTGGTTGTTCTCAAGACCCCTGGTTGTTTTCATGACCCCTGGTTGTTTTCAAGACTCCTGGTTGTCTTCAAGACCCCTGGTTGCCTTCAAGGCCCCTGGTTGTTTTCAAGACCCTTGGTTGTCTTCAAGACCCCTGGTTTTCATGACCTCTGGTTGTCTTCAAGACCCCCAGTTGTTTTTATGACCCCTGGTTGCCTTCAAGACCCCTGGTTGTTTTCAAGACCCCTGGTTGTTCTCAAGACCCCTGGTTGTTTTCATGACCCCTGGTTGTTTTCAAGACTCCTGGTTGTCTTCAAGACCCCTGGTTGCCTTCAAGACCCCTGGCTGTCTTCAAGGCCCCTGGCTGTCTTCAAGAACCCTGGCTGTCTTCAAGAACCCTTGTTGTCTTCAAGATCCCTGGTTGTCTACAAGACCCTTGGTTGTCATCAAGACCCCTGGTTGTCTTCAAGGCTCCTGGCTGTCTTCAAGAACCCTGGTTGTCTTCAAGAACCCTGGTTGTCTTCAAGACCCCTGGTTTTCATGACCCCTGGTTTTTTTCAAGACCCTTGGTTGTTTTCAAGACCCTTGGTTGTTTTCAAGACCTTTGGTTGTCTTCAAGACCCCTAGTTGTTTTCATGACCCCTGGTTGCCTTCAAGACCCCTGGCTGTCTTCAAGGCCCCTGGCTGTCTTCAAGAACCCTGGCTGTCTTCAAGAACCCTGGTTGTCTTCAAGACCCCTGGTTGTTTTCAAGACCCTTGGTTGTCTTCAAAACCCCTGGTTCTTGTCATGACCCCTGGCTGCCTTCAAGAACCCTGGTTGTCTTCAAGACCCCTGGTTGTCTTCAAGACCCCTGGTTCTTTTCATGACCCCTGGTTGTCTTCAAAACCCCTGGTTGTTTTCAAGACCCTTGGTTGTCTTCAAGACCCCTGGTTATTTTCATGACCCATGGTTGCCTTCAAGACCCCTGGTAGTTTTCAAGACCCTTGGTTGTCTTCAAGACCCCTGGTTGTTTTCATGACCCCCGGTTGCCTTCAAGACCCCTGGTTTTCATGACCTCTGGTTGTCTTCAAGACCCCTGGTTGTTTTCAAAACCCCTGGTTGTTCTCAAGACCCCTGGTTGTTTTCATGACCCCTGGATGCTTTCAAGACCCCTGGTTGTTTTCAAAACCCCTGGTTGTTCTCAAGACCCCTGGTTGTTTTCATGACCCCTGGATGCTTTCAAGACCCCTGGTTGTTTTCAAGACTCCTGGTTGTCTTCAAGGCCCCTGGTTGCCTTCAAGACCCCTGGTTGTCTTCAAGATCCCTGGTTGCCTTCAAGACCCCTTGTTGTCTTGAAGAACCCTGGCTGTCTTCTTGACCCCTGGTTGCCTTCAAGACCCCTGGCTGTCTTCAAGGCCCCTGGCTGTCTTCAAGAACCCTGGCTGTCTTCAAGAACCCTGGTTGTCTTCAAGATCCCTGGTTGCCTTCAAGACCCCTTGTTGTCTTGAAGAACCCTGGCTGTCTTCTTGACCCCTGGCTGTCTTCAAAACCCCTGGCTGTCTTCAAGGCCCCTGGCTGTCTTCAAGAACCCTGGTTGTCTTCAAGAACCCTGGCTGTCTTCAAGGCCCCTGGCTTTCTTCAAGAACCCTGGCTGTCTTCAAGAACCCTGGTTGTCTTCAAGATCCCTGGTTGTCTACAAGACCCATGGTTGTCTTCAAGACCCTTGGTTGTCTTCAAGACCCCTGCTTGTCTTCAAGGCCCCTGGCTGTCTTCAAGAACCCTGGTTGTCTTCAAGAAACCTGGTTGTCTTCAAGACCCCTGATTGTCATCAAGACCCCTGGTTGTCTTCAAGACCCCTGGTTGTCTTCAAGACCCTTGGTTGTCTTCAAACCCCTGGTTGTCTTCAAGACCCTTGGTTGTCTTCAAGACCCCTGGCTGTCTTCAAGACCCCTGGCTGTCTTCAAGAACCCTGGCTGTCTTCAAGACCCATGGCTGTCTTCAAGATCCCTGGCTGCCTTCAAGAACCCTGGTTGTCTTCAAGACCTCTGGTTGTCTTCAAGACCTCTGGTTGCCTTCAAGACCCCTGATTGTCTTCAAGACCCCTGGTTGTTTTCAAGACCCCTGGTTGTCTTCAAGACCCCTGGTTGTTTTCAAGAACCCTGGTTGGCTTGAAGACCCCTGGTTGCCTTCAAGACCCCTGGTTGTTTTCAAGACCCCTGGTTGTTTTCAAGACCCCTGGTTGTCTTCAAGACCCCTGGTTGTTTTCAAGAACCCTGGTTGGCTTGAAGACCCCTGGTTGCCTTCAAGACCCCTGGTTGTTTTCAAGACCCCTGGTTGTCTTCAAGACTCCTGGTTGTTTTCAAGAACCCTGGTTGGCTTGAAGACCCCTGGTTGCCTTCAAGACCCCTGGTTGTTTTCAAGACCCCTGGTTGTTTTCAAGACCCCTGGTTGTCTTCAAGACCCCTGGTTGTTTTCAAGAACCCTGGTTGGCTTGAAGACCCCTGGTTGCCTTCAAGACCCCTGGCCGTCTTCAGGAGGGACCTGGACAGGTACCTAATGTTGGTACTTCATCAGTCGGGATATGATTCGTGCATTTGACTACGTGCGACCAGCAGTAAGAGCTAGCTTGATCAGTTTGTGATTCACAGGGAGTCCTGGTCAAGAGCTGGGCCGCGGGGGCGTTGACCCCTGGAACACCGTCCAAGTAGCATATCCTTGAGGTTGGCCAGTATGGCCGCCCCGGGCCTCCACCAGTTGGTGACCCGGACTTGACTATCCACTGAAGAAGTGTCGTTGACATTGATGTGTTCCCATGAGAAGTACATTGTGCCTCCTCTTTTTCTGGGACCATTGTCCCTAGAACCTAACCCTATTCCGCCCTCATGTTACTCGTAGGGAGAATTTAGGCCTCTAGACTGCCACAGGCACAAGTGTGAGGAACACGCCCAAGGGAGGAAGCAGTGGACATATTTCCTTACACCTGTTGTCCTTGTTCACCCATCAGTAGAATGGGTTCCTTGTGTGGATCGCATCATGGGACAAAATTGATTTAATTTTCCCTAAATGTTCTGCATAACAAGGGGCTTTTTTGTATAATAGACTGGACATAGCATTAAGTAAGGCATTTATTACCACCCTGTGGGGTTCCTAATTCAAAGTCTTTAGTACACTGGAACAACAAAAGACTTTCTGCAGGACAGGTAGCCTTTAATCCAGCGGAGAGGCCGACCTCCTACATCCATTCTGGCAAGTTCACTAATGATTATATGTCGGTTACCTACATTAAAGCAGATTTAAGGTCAAGGAAGGTAGTGTATGAGCTGTCAGTGTGCATGGTGAGAGAAGTGGTTATGCAATGATGCACGACGCTCCTTCCATGTGTCAAGCCAAATAAATGGGGAGATAGAAGCTGTTTGATTCTGTGCATGAGACGATTTAGGATCATCTCAAAGTGTTTTACGCAAGCAGTTGGTGAGAGATACACTAGCCTCGTGTCAGGACCTGGAGTTGATTATCTCTACTGATGAAAGAAAGATACTCAACAGGCGTCCTCCTCGACAGAGAGGCACAGTTCGCCAGATCCATTTGCATGGTGGGTCTCTTCTAGAATATGTAAGCCCGGTGGCCCGGTGGCCTGGTGGCTAAAGCTCCCGCTTCACACACGGAGGGCCCGGGTTCGATTCCCGGCGGGTGGAAACATTCCGACACGTTTCCTTACACCTGTTGTCCTGTTCACCTAGCAGCAAATAGGTACCTGGGTGTTAGTCGACTGGTGTGGGTCGCATCCTGGGGGACAAGATTAAGGACCCCAATGGAAATAAGTTAGACAGTCCTCGATGACGCACTGACTTTCTTGGGTTATCCTGGGTGGCTAACCCTCCGGGGTTAAAAATCCGAACGAAATCTTATCTTATCTTATCTTACAGGTATCTAGGCTTCGAGGTTCCACTACTTGGACCTGTTATAACGAGCCTTTGTCGCCAATACAAAGGAAGGCTGAGAACACTTAGAGTTGTAAGAGATTTTCATCCCAGTTATGGTGCTAGTATTAAAGTTGTGAAAATTATTTCTCTTTCTTATATTAGATCATTGGTTGATTATGCTGCGCCACTACTTGCTCTTGTGTCTGACTGGAAGCTTGGAGGACTGGAAAAACTGCAGAACGAAGCAATGAGGATCATCCTAGGGTACCCTAGTACTGCCAAATTTTTAAATATGCTAAAAGAACTTGATATTCCAAGCATCAGAGATTGTAATACTGAAAGAAATGCTCTGACTGGTGTCAGTATGCTCAGGCTAGCCCATCCAAACTTTCCTCAGCACTAGCGAGCACTCCTCCAGATGGATCCAAATAACTGGAACTGACCTCCTCATGAACCAGATACATGGTCTATTAGGTCCAGTAAGGCAACAACATCACTTTCCTCCTCCGTGAGATATTACTCCATTCCAAACAACCATCCCTCCATTTCCCCCCAAAACTCTACTTAAATCACAACCAAAGCTTCGTCTTGGAGTCAGACATGATGCCTTAAGCTGTATTCATAACCTAGTGACACAGAACAATCTTTCACAAATTATTTACGTTGATGGTTCTGTTCACCAGTCCACTGGTGCAGCTGGTAGTGCTGCTGTTGTCATACAGAGTGATGGCTCTCATAAAGAAATTGGAGCACACATCAATAACTGGCCCTCTACCCTTCAAACAGAATTGTTCGCCATACTCCTGGCACTCAAATGCGTCCATGTATCTAAGGTTGACACTTTAATTGTAACTTATTCTCTGTCATCTATAAATGCCCTTCTGTGGATTCCATCTCACATTGGTCTTCGGATGCATGATAGAACTGATAAATTAGCTAAGTTATACTCTCTCGAAGAGGGAGTAGATTACAATCTTGGGTTGTCAGTTTGAGAACAATAATACCAAAAGCCTTCGACAAGTGTGACCATGGCGTAATAGCGCACAAAATGCGTGCCAAATGAATAACAGGAAAAGTTGGTAGATGGATCTACAATTTCCTCACAAACAGAACACAAAGAGTAGTAGTCAACAGATTAAAGTCTGAGGTGGCTACAGTGAAAAGCTCTGTTCCACAAGGCACAGTACTCGCTCCCATCTTGTTTCTCATCCTCATATCTGACATAGACAAGGATGTCAGCCACAGCACCGTGTCTTCCTTTGCAGATGACACCCGAATCTGCATGACAGTGTCTTCCATTGCAAACACTGCAAGGCTCCAGGCGGACATCAACCAAATCTTTCAATGGGCTGCAGAAAACAATGTGAAGTTCAACGATGAGAAATTTCAGTTACTCCGATATGGTAAGCACTAGGAAATTAAAACTTCATCAGAGTACAAAACGAATTCCGGCCACAAAATAGAGCGAGAAACCAACGTCAAAGATCTAGCAATAGTGAGGATATATTACCAAAAACAACTGGTGGGAGCTCCATTGTTGGTGCTAGGGAGGATAGGAATAAGACAGGTAAACATGCACCAACAGGGAATACAGTCACAGAAACCCAAGGCAAACGGAAACCAAGCCTTTGCACATACTATGCACTTGGTGTCCTCAGGCATGGGAAATCTGGAAAAACAGATGGGACGTGCAACTGTGACCACCCTAGAAAATCTCGTGCCCATATAACAACAGGAAAATGCAAACTCCCTTCCTGTAAGCTTTTTCACCATGAAATGTGTCCCTCTTCAGTACAGGAAAGACTGTGCTATAACTTAAATTGCCAGGCATACCATCTAAAGGGGACAAAAAGATAGTGTCAACCACAATATATTATGTAATAAACTTCAAGCTATCGGTATAGGTTCTGTAGACTGGTTTAAGTCCTACCTTAGCAACAGGAGACAAATAGTCAAAATCAACAAAACGGACCATACCCCCGGCCGGGATTGAACCCGCGGTCATAGAGTCTCAAAACTCCAGCCCGTCGCGCTAGCCACTAGACCAGCTAGCCACAATATTGTGGCTAGCTGGTCTAGTGGCTAGCGCGACGGGCTGGAGTTTTGAGACTCTATGACCGCGGGTTCAATCCCGGCCGGGGGTATGGTTTATTTGCAATCGTGTCATTACGATTTCTTAAGTCAACAAAACGGAATCAGAACCCCTGCCGATAACATGTGGAGTTCCCCAAGGTAGTATTCTGGGTCCCTTATTGTTCTTATGTTATGTCGATATGCCTATCAGTGTCAAGTGCAAACTCCTACTGTATGCAGATGACAGTGCTCTGTTAGTGACAGGTAAAGACCCACAAGATATTGCTAATGTTTTAACACTGGAACTGGAGTCCTGCAGCAAATGGTTAGTAGACAACAAACTATCATTACACCTAGGGAAAACTGAAGCCATTCTCTTTGGAACGAAACATAAACTGAGAAGGGTAAATAATTTTAATGTTCAGTGTAATGGGGAGTCCGTCACTTTGGTTTCATCAGTAAAATATCTGGGAATCCCCTTTGACCCATGCATGTCAGGAGAATTGATAGGGAACAGTGTAGTAAAGAAAGCGAATGCCAGACTGAAGTTCCTGTATAGACAAGCACAGTGTCTACCTACTGAGGCTCGCAGGACCCTATGTCTAGCCCTTATACAATGCCATATGGATTACGCTTGCTCTTCATGGTACTCTGCCTTGACAAAAAAACTGAAAGATAGACTGCAAATCACCCAGAACAAAATCGTAAGATTCATCCTGGGGCTGGGACCAAGAGAACATGTAGGCCAGGATGAATTACAGCAGTTGGATATGCTGAATGTTGAAGACAGAGTAAAACAACTGAAGCTAAATCATGTTTATAAAATTGCTCACAAACAGTGTCCAGAATATCTTGCTGTCAATTTTGTCAAGGTTGGGAACCAAAGCAATCATAGTACTAGGGGGAGAGAGCACAACTTTGTAGTACCCATAGTCAGTGGCCAGACGTCAGACACCTTTTATTGTACAGCAATAAAGGAATGGAACAGACTACCCGCACATGTCAAAGCCAGTCATAGCATGAACCAGTTCAAGAAGACTGCCAAAAAGTGTCTGATGAATGTAGCTACAGAAAGGGAGGGGAATGATTTTCTATTTTTTAGCTAAAATACGTGTAAATTTTACCTTATTCCTAGTAATGACCCTCGTATTGTAGATAGTCTTAATGACCCTAGTGTATTAGATAGTCTTTTTAGTATGATAATAAGATGTTATCTTCATTGTAGAATAATAAGAAAATATTATAACCTTTATATTATAATAATAAGGTAAAAGGACCCCAATGGAAATAAGTCACTGTCTGACTTTTTTGGCTTATCCCAGGTTCTCTACACATATGCTGCTATGTATGATAATTCTATGTAACTGTATTTGTGTATACCTGAATAAATTTACTTACTTACTAAAACATCCAGGCCATGGGAAAACCTGGGTAGCCACAGCCACTCAAGAGGGAGAGGTTTTTTTTTGCCAGGAAGAAAAAAAAACTGGTAGGAAATGGCAGAAATCGTACACCAAATCCAGTCATTCCTGGAGTGGAACCACAGTCGATGGCCTCCACTCCAAACCAACAGATACAGATACTAATGCCGGGAAAAAAATCCTCCCCTCCCAGTACAAACAATACCACCAGTCCGATGACATTCTTCTTTGCAAATATACAGGGTCTAGAGCCAGCAACAAACAACAAAATACCTTTCATCCGAGGACTGCTTGCAGAGGCAAATGCAATGTTTGCAGTTTTCATTGAGATCCACATAAAGGATCACTTGGACAACGAAATGTGGATCCCAGGTTACAACCTATACAGATGTGACAGAGTGAACAGGCAAAAGGGTGGGGTTGGCCTGTACATCGCAGAGTCACTTGTTTGCACAGAACTGCTTAATGCTTCAAATGATGTAGTGGAAGTTTTAGCAGTAAAGATCGAGAACCAAAACCTAGTCATTGTGGTAGTCTACAAGCCTCCGGATGCAACATCCCAGCAATTCCAGGAACAGCTGTTAAAAATTGACCACTGGAAAGTCTGCCAGCTCCTGCACCCAACATCTTGCTCCTGGGGGATTTCAACTTAAGGCACCTAAAATGGAGGAATATAGCAAATAATGTTGTTGCAGTAATAACACCAGGAGGCAGCTCTGATGAGAAAACACACACACACGAGCTTTTAAATCTCTGCACAAAATTCAATTTAAACCAGCAAATAATAGAGCCTGCTAGACTGGAGAATACACTAGACCTCATCTTCACTAACAATGATGATCTGATACGAAATGTCACAGTATCAAAAACAATATACTCAGATCACAACATAATTGAGGTTCAGACATGTATGCGCGGAGCCCCAGACCGACATAATGAGATTAGTCACGAGGGAGCATTCACCAAATTCAGCTTCAATAACAAAATCATAAAGTGGGACCAAGTAAACCAAGTCCTAACCGATATAAGCTGGGAAGATAGACTAAGGAACACAGACCCCAACTTATGCCTAGAACAGATTAACTCGGTGGCACTCGATGTATGCACAAGGCTTATTCCTCTAAGAAAAAGGAGGAGTAGATGTAAAATAGAAAGAGACAGGCGCTCCCTTTACAGGCGACGGAAAAGAATAACAGAGCGGCTAAAAGAGGTCAATATATCTGAAATGCGTAGGGAGTCACTGGTCAGAGAAATAGCAAGCATCGAACTTAAGCTAAAGGAATCTTATAGGAGTCAGGAATCGAGGGAAGAACTAAAAGCCATAAATGAAATCGAAAGAAAATCAAAGTATTTCTTCTATGCCAAATCAAAGTCGAGAACAACGTCCAGTATTGGGCCCCTACTTAAACAAGATGGGTCCTACACAGATGACAGCAAGGAAATGAGTGAGCTACTCAAGTCCCAATATGACTCAGTTTTTAGCAAGCCGCTAACCAGACTGAGAGTCGAAGATCAAAATGAATTTTTTATGAGAGAGCCACAGAATTTGGTTAATACAAGCCTGTCTGATGTTATCCTGACGCCAAATGACTTCGAACAGGCGATAAATGACATGCCCATGCACTCTGCCCCAGGGCCAGACTCATGGAACTCCGTGTTCATCAAGAACTGCAAAAAGCACCTATCACGAGCTTTTACCATCCTATGGAGAGGGAGCAGGGACACGTGGGCCATCCCACAGTTGCTAAAAACAACAGACATAGCCCCACTCCACAAACGGGGCAGTACAGCAATAGCAAAGAACTACAGACAGATAGCACTAACATCCCATATCATAAAAATCTTTGAAAGGGTCCTAAGAAGCAAGATCACTACCCATCTAGAAACCCATCAGTTACACAATCCAGGGCAACATGGGTTTAGAACAGGTCGCTCCTGTCTGTCTCAACTATTGGATCACTACGACAAGGTCCTAGATGCACTAGAAGACAAAAAGAATGCAGATGTAATATATACAGACTTTGCAAAAGCCTTCGACAAGTGTGACCATGGCGTAATAGCACACAAAATGCGTGCTAAAGGAATAACAGGAAAAGTTGATCGATGGATCTATAATTTCCTCACTAACAGAACACAGAGAGTAGTAGTCAACAGAGTAAAGTCCGAGGCAGCTACGGTGAAAAGCTCTGTTCCACAAGGCACAGTACTCGCTCCCATCTTGTTCCTCATCCTCATATCTGACATAGACAAGGATGTCAGCCACAGCACCATGTCTTCCTTTGCAGATGACACTCGAATCTGCATGACAGTGTCTTCCATTGCAGACACTGCAAGGCTCCAGGCGGACATCAACCTAATCTTTCAGTGGGCTGCAGAAAACAATATGAATTTCAACGATGAGAAATTTCAATTATTCAGATATGGTAAACATGAGGAAATTAAATCTTCATCAGAGTACAAAACAAATTCTGGCCACAAAATAGAGTGAACCACCAACGTCAAAGACCTGGGAGTTATCATGTCGGAGGATCTCACCTAACATTGTATCAATCGCATCTGCTAGAAAAATGACAGGATGGATAATGAGAACCTTCAAAACTAGGGATGCCAAGCCCATGATGACACTCTTCAGGTCACTTGTTCTATCTAGGCTGGAATATTGCTGCACACTAACAGCACCTTTCAAAGCAGGTGAAGTTGCTGACCTAGAAAATGTACAGAGAACCTTCACGGTGCGCATAACGGAGATAAAACACCTCAATTACTGGGAGCGCTTGAGGTTCCTGAACCTGTATTCCTGGAACGCAGGCGGGAGAGATACATGATTATATACAGCTGGAAAATCCTAGAGGGACTAGTACCGAACTTGCACACGAAAATCACTCACTACGAAAGCAAATAATTTGGCAGACGATGCAACAGCCCCCAATGAAAAGCAGGGGTGTTACTAGCACGTTAAGAGTCCATACAATAAGTGTCAGGGGCCCGAGACTGTTTAACTGCCTCCCAGCATACATAAAGGGGAGTACCAACAGATCCCTGGCAGTCTTCAAGCTGGCACTGGACAAGCACCTAAAGTAGGTACCTGACCAGCCGGGCTGTGGCTCGTACGTTGGTTTGCGTGCAGCCAGCAGTAACAGCCTGGTTGATCAGGCTCTGATCCACCAGGAGGCCTGGTCACAGACCGGGCCGCGGGGGCGTTGACCCCCGGAACTCTCTCCAGATAAACTCTCTCCCCCTTGTACTCTGGGTATTACAAAGTTGTGTTCTGTACCCCTAGTACTGTGGCTTCTACAAAGTTGTGTTCTCTCCCCCTAGTACTCTGGGTACTATAAAGTTGTGTTCTCTCCCCCTAGTACTCTGGGTACTACAATGTTGTATTCTCTCCCCCTAGTACTGTGGTTACTACAAAGTTGTATTCTCTCCCCCTAGTACTGTGGGTACTACAATGTTGTGTTCTCTTCCCCTAGTACTGTGGTTACTACAAAGTTGTATTCTCTCCCCCTAGTACTGTGGGTACTACAATGTTGTGTTCTCTCCCCCTAGTACTATGATTGCTTTGGTTCTCACCTATTATCTCTGGAACTAGTCTCGTTGCATATCTTTACACTTTCTCCAGTTCCAAGATGAAACCAAAATGTTGAACCTATGTCTGCCATAGAGTGTAGATGGTTCATTACCTTTGTAACTTGTCATGATTGTGACCAGATCTACCTGGAGTTCATTACCTTTGTAACTTGTCATGATTGTGACCAGATCTACCTGGAGTTCATTACCTTTGTAACTTGTCATGATTGTGACCAGATCTACCTGGAGTTCATTACCTTTGTAACTTGCCATGATTGTGACCAGATCTACCTAGAGTTCATTAGCTTTGCAACTTGCCATGATTGTGACCAGATCTACCTGGAGTTCATTAGCTTTGCAACTTGCCATGATTGTGACCAGATCTACCTGGAGTTCATTACCTTTGTAACTTGCCATGATTGTGACCAGATCTACCTAGAGTTCATTAGCTTTGCAACTTGCCATGATTGTGACCAGATCTACCTGGAGTTCATTACCTTTGTAACTTGTCATGATTGTGACCAGATCTACCTAGAGTTCATTAGCTTTGCAACTTGCCATGATTGTGACCAGATCTACCTGGAGTTCATTACCTCTGTAACGTGTCATGATTGTGACCAGATCTACCTAGAGTTCATTAGCTTTGCAACTTGCCATGATTGTGACCAGATCTACCTGGAGTTCATTACCTTTGTAACTTGCCATGATTGTGACCAGATCTACCTATAACTTTGGAGTCCAGTCCCTGGACTCATTATGTACCTCTGTAATCTTTTGACTACCGCCCACAGGATGGGTATTGGTTGACTACCGCCCACAGGATGGGTATGGGGTGACTACCCCCCACAGGATGGGTATGGGGTGACTACCCCCCACAGGGTGGGTATGGGGTGACTACCGCCCACAGGGTGGGAATGGCTTACATAAACATTAAACTAACTGCCATGGGACCAACTATCCATTAAACTAACTGCCATGGAACATACATTCCTCGCCCAGCTGCCGGTGAGGGTGGACGTTTGCTACTCCTCTCTGACAGGCGCAAGTGTTAGCCAGGCTGTCACAATGGTGGTTGGGGTGCGATGCAGAATTAACACTGTCGGCATAGAATTACTGAGAGGTACAATTAATTAAGATTCGGCGTTGACGTTGTTGCCTCTGATTATTCAAGAGACATCTGGGATTGAGGATTGCGACCTTTACGGTGTAGCCTTAAATGGAAACTACCGAATGTTCGTGAAACTGCTGTCATCACACGTGTATGAGGATCTACTTGCTCATTATCAGGATCTTGCTATCGAGGTTAACGAGGACATCCTGGTAAAGATGGTCGATGTTTCGAGTCAATTTACGTATGTAAAGTTACGTAATGTGCCTTTCGAGGCAAATGAAGCTGACCTACATAGTGTGTTTGGGAAGTTTGGAACTGTACATGTAGCTCAACAAGGCAAGTGGACGGCAGGGGCTTATGTGGGTTATCCGGAAGGTAGTTTTAGCCTAAAGATGACTCTGAGGCAACCTATACCTTCGTATGTGTTCTTAGAGGAATTTAGGACACAAATACTTGTAACTTACGCTGGCCAACGTAGAACTTGTAGACTGTGTGATGGTTATGATCACACAGCGGCTGAATGTGTGCAGCGGAGGACTGGCCAGGGAATACCAAAGAGTGACATTTCGAGGCGAGGACCTACAGTGACTGATCAGAACCGCCAGGATGGACATAGGCGTGGTCGGTTGTGGAGTGAGGAAGTGGAGGAAATGCAACGTGAGGTGGAGCATGAGGGTGCAGTGCAGCAATTGAGTACGTCTGCAGAGGATGTGATGCACGAGGCGGACAAGGACGTACCGAATGACGTAGAAATTGACGTAGTGCTTGAGACAGTTTTGCAGGAGATGTTCCCTAAATCGGAGGAAGCCTTGACAGAGGTAACGACGGGAGACCAGGTACCAGGACAAGGGGAAGCATGCGGGTCTGGAGAAAGGAATGTAATGTCGGCTTGGCCAAGTAGTGAGAAGGGAAATGAGGTGATAGAGGTGGAGGTGCACAATGAGGAAGGTCAGGAGACAAGCATGGCGGAAGAGGAAGTGTCGAGGAAGCGGGCAGCTGTCACGTCTGACTCGGATGACATCCTCACTCCAGCACAAAGACCAGGGAAAAAGGCGGGGATTGAAGGTGTGTGTAGAGGCACAGAGAAAAAGAAACGCCAGCAAGGGGTTAGGAGTGGAGGGGGTGGGGTGAGTGCCAAGGACGGTGTGTATGAGGCTACTGGACAGCGGAAAAATGTGGTGGGGAAAAGTGGGTGGAAAACGTAAGCAGGCCTAAGGTGTATGACAATTAATGTTAATGGTTTATGTAAGAGTGGTAAGTGTGTGTGGTTGCGAGGACTGCTGTATCGTTACAAGGTAGATGTTGCCTTTATACAAGAGCATAACTTGAAAGCAGGAAAATTGCTGGAGGTGGATGGATATAGGGCTTTTGTAATGCCAATGACACGTTTAAAAGGCGGAGTAGGTGTTTTAATTTGTGAGGCAAGCCCGTTTGTTTTGCAAAGGTTTGAGGGGGGGTGAGGGAAGAATAATGAGAGTGGACGGGTGGTGGATGCGTGAATGCGTGTCCATTGTTAGAGTGTATGCTCCGGCGGAGAACGATGTGAGGGTAAAATCGGCATTTGTAAGGGATGATCTGGTGTATTTCTTGAGAGCGCTGCCCAGGGTTGCATTGATTGGGGGAGATTGGAATTGTATAATACGGAGATTTGATGTGATGCCAGCGGGGGTGTGATATTTTTCAAACGTGTTGCGAGATCTGTGTAAAGATATATGGATACGAGATGCATTTTGGGGTGGAATAGGTGAAGTGCAACATACGTATGTAAGGAGGGAATACACAGTAAAGGGAATACACAGTAAAGGAATACACAGTAAAGGTCGAGAACCAAAACCTAGTCATTGTGGTAGTCTACAAGCCTCCGGATGCAACATCCCAGCAATTCCAGGAACAGCTGTTAAAAATTGACCACTGTCTGGAAAATCTTCCAGCTCCTGCACCCAACATCTTGCTCCTGGGGGATTTCAATTTAAGGCACCTAAAATGGAGGAATATAGCAAATAATATTGTTGCAGTAATAACACCAGGAGGCAGCTCTGATGAAAACTCACACTCACACGAGCTTTTAAATCTCTGCACAAAATTCAATTTAAACCAGCAAATAATAGAGCCTACTAGACTGGAGAATACACTAGACCTCATCTTCACTAACAATGATGATCTGATAAGAAATGTCACCATATCAAAAACAATATACTCAGATCACAACATAATTGAGGTTCAGACATGTATGCGTGGAGCCCCAGACCGACAAAATGAGACTAGTCACGAGGGAGCATTCACCAAATTCAACTTCAATAACAAAAACATAAAGTGGGACCAAGTAAACCAAGTCCTAACCGATATAAGCTGGGAAGATATACTAAGCAACACAGACCCAAACTTATGCCTAGAACAGATTAACTCGGTGGCACTCGATGTATGCACAAGGCTTATTCCTCTAAGAAAAAAGAGGAGTAGATGTAAAATAGAAAGAGACAGGCGCTCCCTTTACAGGCGACGGAAAAGAATAACAGAGCAGCTAAAAGAGGTCAATATATCTGAAATGCGCAGGGAGACACTGGTCAGAGAAATAGCAAGCATCGAACTTAAGCTAAAAGAATCCTTTAGGAGTCAGGAATCGCGGGAAGAACTAAAAGCCATAAATGAAATCGAAAGAAACCCAAAGTATTTCTTCTCCTATGCCAAATCAAAATCGAGAACAACGTCCAGTATTGGGCCCCTACTTAAACAAGATGGGTCCTACACAGATGACAGCAAGGAAATGAGTGAGCTACTCAAGTCCCAATATGACTCAGTTTTTAGCAAGCCGCTAACCAGACTGAGAGTCGAAGATCAAAATTAATTTTTTATGAGAGAGCCACAAAATTTGATTAACACAAGCCTATCCGATGTTATCCTGACGCCAAATGACTTCGAACAGGCGATAAATGACATGCCCATGCACTCTGCCCCAGGGCCAGACTCATGGAACTCTGTGTTCATCAAGAACTGCAAGAAGCCCCTATCACGAGCCTTTTCCATCCTATGGAGAGGGAGCATGGACACGGGGGTCGTCCCTCAGTTACTAAAAACAACAGACATAGCCCCACTCCACAAAGGGGGCAGTAAAGCAACAGCAAAGAACTACAGACCAATAGCACTAACATCCCATATCATAAAAATCTTTGAAAGGGTCCTAAGAAGCAAGATCACCACCCATCTAGAAACCCATCAGTTACACAACCCAGGGCAACATGGGTTTAGAACAGGTCGCTCCTGTCTGTCTCAACTACTGGATCACTACGACAAGGTCCTAAATGCACTAGAAGACAAAAAGAATGCAGATGTAATATATACAGACTTTGCAAAAGCCTTCGACAAGTGTGACCATGGCGTAATAGCACACAAAATGCGCGCTAAAGGAATAACAGGAAAAGTCGGTCGATGGATCTATAATTTCCTCACTAACAGAACACAGAGAGTAGTCGTCAACAGAGTAAAGTCCGAGGCAGCTACGGTGAAAAGCTCTGTTCCACAAGGCACAGTACTAGCTCCCATCTTGTTCCTCATCCTCATATCCGACATAGACAAGGATGTCAGCCACAGCACCGTGTCTTCCTTTGCAGATGACACCCGAATCTGCATGACAGTGTCTTCCATTGCAGACACTGCAAGGCTCCAGGCGGACATCAACCAAATCTTTCAGTGGGCTGCAGAAAACAATATGAAGTTCAACGATGAGAAATTTCAATTACTCAGATATGGTAAACATGAGGAAATTAAATCTTCATCAGAGTACAAAACAAATTCTGGCCACAAAATAGAGCGAAACACCAACGTCAAAGACCTGGGAGTGATTATGTCGGAGGATCTCGCCTTCAAGGACCATAACATTGTATCAATCGCATCTGCTAGAAAAATGACAGGATGGATAATGAGAACCTTCAAAACTAGGGAGGCCAAGCCCATGATGACACTCTTCAGGTCACTTGTTCTATCTAGGCTGGAATATTGCTGCACTCTAACAGCACCTTTCAAGGCAGGTGAAATTGCCGACCTAGAAAATGTACAGAGAACTTTCACGGCGCGCATAACGGAGATAAAACACCTCAATTACTGGGAGCGCTTGAGGTTTCTAAACCTGTATTCCCTGGAACGCAGGAGGGAGAGATACATGATTATATACACCTGGAAAATCCTAGAGGGACTAGTACCGAACTTGCACACGAAAATCACTCACTACGAAAGCAAAAGACTTGGCAGACGATGCACCATCCCCCCAATGAAAAGCAGGGGTGTCACTAGCACGTTAAGAGACCATACAATAAGTGTCAGGGGCCCGAGACTGTTCAACTGCCTCCCAGCACACATAAGGGGGATTACCAACAGACCCCTGGCAGTCTTCAAGCTGGCACTGGACAAGCACCTAAAGTCAGTTCCTGATCAGCCGGGCTGTGGCTCGTACGTTGGTTTGCGTGCAGCCAGCAGCAACAGCCTGGTTGATCAGGCACTGATCCACCAGGAGGCCTGGTCACAGACCTGGCCGCGGGGGCGTTGACCCCCGAAACTCTCTCCAGGTAAACTCCAGGTAAACAGCTAGACTGGATAGGATCTATATAACGCAAGGGGTTTCAGTAGAGTCTTTTAACACTATAGAAGCAATTTATTCAGATCACAGGGCAGTGGTGGTGGGGGTGGCATGGGATTCGTTAGTGAAACGGTTTGAAAGCTACTGGAAATTAAACACGCGACTCCTTGAGGATGAGGAAGTGGAGGTGGGGTTTGCTTCGTTGTGGAGGAAGCTAAGTAAGGAGGCAAAAAGGGTTGATAATGTTGTACGTTGGTGGGACAGTGTGGCCAAGGAGAGGATTCGTAGGTTTTACGTGGGTGAGGGGAAGCGTATAAATCGACTGAAGTATGGATTAACAAATTACTTGGAAAGTAGAATAGGATACTATCATGAGCAAGGAGTGGTGGGAGGGGTATTCCAAACAGAGGCAATAGATGATCTGAAGAGCAGGTTAAGAGAGGTGCAGGAGGAGAGATTTCATGTGGTGCGGGTGCAGGCGGGTGTGGAGGAAGTGCTTTGGGGGGACAAGCCATCGGCATGTGTGTTGAGGAGACAACAGCAGAGGAGGACAGCGACCACAATAGCAGATTTGGAAGTGCACACTGAGGTGAAAGGTTTTAGGGAGGGGCGGGTGTTAAAAACAGCGGAGGGGATGAGTATGTTCGCGGATGCGTGGTATGGGCATTATTGGAAAAGTAAAGGAGTTAATAGGAAGGATCTTGATGGGGTGTGTGCTGTAGAGCCAGTAGCTCTGGGGAGAAAGGACAGGGAAGCTTTGGGTGGTGAGATTGAAGAGGGGGAGATATGGAGTGCGCTTGTAGACATGTGCAGAGGCAAAGCACCAGGTATTGATGGATTACCAAGTGAATTTTACTTAAAACATTGGGATCTGTTAAGGGTTTTTTTAGTAACGCTGTTCAATAGAATGAAAGACGGGGGAGAACTGGGTGAGACGCAAAGTACAAGGGTCATTGTGCTCGTGCCTAAGGGTAGGGGGCAGAGTACACTTAAGGATTACAGGGTGATTACTCTCATGTGTGCACACTATAAATTGTTCGCGAAGATTTTGGGGAATAGGTTAAAATGTGTAGTGGGATGTGTAGTTTCAAAAGGTCAACTAGGGTTGCCAGGACGGTCGATGGTCATGGGGCACGGAATTCTAAAGGGGTTTGTTGAGAGTTTTGAGGGGACGCAGGAAGGAGGGGGTATGGTGGCGATTGATTGGCAGGGTGCTTATGATCAGGTGGAAAGGGAGGGTTTAAGACAGATCCTTAGCAAACAAGGTTTTGGGGATGAGATTGTGGGGTGGGTTGAAACGTTGTATAAAGGGGCAAAAGCGAGAATTCAGATCAATGGATGTGTGGGAGGTGTGGTGAACATGGATAGGGGCTTGAGGCAGGGTTGCCCGCTGTCACAGTTATTATTTGCATGTGTGCAAGATCCGTTTTATAGGATGGTTGAGACCAGAGTGTGTGGGGGAAGGGGTCGAGGGAGGGCTTGATTAGGCATCATGTGGTAGGTTATGTGGATGACACGACACTCCTAGTCTGGAAGGGAACAAGATTGAGAGAGCTGGGAGGGGTGGTTGGCATGTTTGGGGGGGCGACAGGCATGACGGTAAACGTTGAGAAAACAAAGATCATGGGGCTAGGGGAGTGGAGAGACAGAGTTGATTGGGACTGTGATGTGGTGAGAAGGCAGGAAGGGCAGTTATTAATATGTGGCATTTTGAATGGAGCGACCATACGGGAGGCTAGGGAGGCGAATTCGTTGAGAATGGTGGAACGTGTGGAACATCGGTTGGGGATGTTACGGCCTTATCACATGACATTATTGCAATGGGCGATTGTTATTAATGTATTGCTGTACAGTAAGGTATGGTATGTAGCAGCAGTTTTTCCATTGCTGAGGGCTGAGATTACTCGTATCCTTTGAAGTGTTTTTAGGTTCTTATGGGGCTCAGGATGTGAATGGATGAAGAGGGAGGTAGTGACTTTGCAGGTGAGGAAGGGAGGTTTAGGTTTGTTGGACCTGGGAAGGAGGGTAAAATGCATTTTCGTCAGGTGGGAGTGGAAAAGATTAGGGGGACAGAGGGGGACATGCATGCAAAGGTTGCATGATATTTTGAGGGGAATGTATGTGGGTGGGAAATGGAGGGAGTGTGAGATTTTGTTGAGGGCACTTTTGTGGGCACGCGAGCCAGACAAATTAAAGGTGAGGGATTTATATCGAATATTGAGAGTAGAGGAGATGGCCCCAGTTGAGGGGCTGTTCCCGATGTATGCATGGGGCACTATATGGAGTCTGTTCAGTAAACTAAAGCTAGGGCCAAGGGTGCGAGAGATCATGTTTAAATTTTTACACGGGATTCTGCCTACTGGATCAGTCCTCAGAAATAGACGTGTCGTAGAGGAGGGTTGGTGTGGGTTATGTGGGGAGTTGGAGACAGCCTATCACGTGGTATACTTTTGCAATTATTTGGGGAGTGTGAGGGAATGGCTGGGGAAAATGGTCAGGATAGGAGGAACTGGGGTGTCAGTGTTGAGAGCGCTGAGTCTTGATATGGGGGGGTGGGGGAGAATGTGGCACGGGGAGTAGCTTATATCATGGTGGATTTCGTGTACATATCGTGGGGAATGAGAGGGGTGGATAATGGGGAAATGAGGAAACGAGTTTTAGTGAGGTTTTTTTGTAGGACAATGAATAGGAATCGGGAAATTTATGGGAGGAGATGGGAGGGAGATTTCACTGAGGGTTACAGGTCCATCACTGTTGGGGAGTTGCTAGAGTTGGGAGGGGGGGGAAGTGGGTTTAGATTGTTGTGTAAAACATTCGATAAAAAAGGGGGGGTACCAAATGGGCTTGCCAAACGAAAGATGTTGGTTTGGTGTGCATGTGCGTGGGTGAGTGATAAGTGCAAGAGAGAACGATTGTGTGTAATTGGGATGTGCATGGGAGTGCTGAGTTCATGCGTTCTTAGTGCTATTTAATATTTGTTAATTAATGCCTTCTGCTGAAGGCTATCATAGTAGCGTATAATAGTAGAAGTCTGAGAATGCTGCATGGGACAGCAATATTCTATTCTATTCTATTTGATTCGCCGGTATGGTATCCCGGCCCGGGTCTCTTCCATTTTGGTGACCCGGCATTGGCTCCCTGGGTAGGGAAGTGACATTTATCGTTACTTGCACCTGCGTGGCAGGTCTTCAGCAGGAAGGGGGGGGGTACCTCACCGGCCCTATGGCCAGATAACGTACCAAACATTAGTGTGCAATAACAGTGGCTGGTGCACAGTGCAATGGAGGCCCAAAGCAGGCCCTCGCAGCAACTTCAGCGGGGGGGCGGATGACGTGCAAGGACTGGAAGTAAGGTTTCCAAGTCCCTGATAGCTAAGTACACAAGATGTGCTGCCTCATCCTCTCGGGCCTGCCCTACTGGGGTCATTGGGAAGTGTCTACGGTGAAGGGGCACTGTAGCTGGGCAGTCTAACAGGTAGTGCACCAAGGGCTGTGGAACCATTCGGTCACAATGGGCACAGAGCTCCTCTCGTGCCCGTTCAACAATCCGCGTAGTGGTGGGATACCCTAAGCATAGGCGGTGGATATGCACCCTCAGTTCTCTGGACTGTGTCCGAATACTTGGAGGGGGCACCCTGTGGGTTGCCCTGACATACCAACAGAGGCTCCGTGAATCCCCAGGGTCAGGCAATGGACGCCTGGCCGCACCAGCAGCCCACAGCGCAATCTAACTGAGGCTGATGGAGATCGCAGCACGTGGCTGTGCCTCGAGGGTTGCAGTCCTAGCAGCCTCATCTGCAGCATCATTGCCAGGGATACCCACATGGCTCGGGATCCAGTTGATGGTAGCCCTGCGACCCTGGGCCATGAGAGTCTGAAGGTCACCCCGGATGGATGTGACTAACTGTATGTTGTCCTTTGGCTCTCTGTGCATAAGCGCTTGGATCGCTGCCTTGGAATCAACGTGGATGATGGGGGGATGCTGATGGTCTGCAAGAGCATGCTGCAGAGCTTGTTGGATGGCAAAGAGTTCGGCCTGGAGGATGGTGCAATGGTCTGGGAGGTGCCAACCTGCTGTCAGATTGCTGTGGAACATCGCAGCAGCTGTGCGGCCTGCCACTGGCTCTCTGGAGCCATCAGTGTAATATGGCACACACCCTGGGCCTTCCACACCCACAATGCTAGCCGAGGCAAGGTGGTGCAGAATGTCCCGGGTGCAATGCCTCTTGCTGTCTGGTAGGGTTGTCCAGCTCACCGCAAACAGCTCTGGTGCCCAAGGGGGTGGCACCGTGTAGTTCGCTGCCAGTCTGTCGCAGCCTCCCGCCTGGAGCAATGTCATGGGCAAGAGCTTCTCTGTGGCATCTGCTACTGACCACATCCATCGGCGGCCGGGATGCAGTGGAATGACCTGTCCCTGGCGGACCCGTAAATCTCCATCAGTTTGTCAGCCCCTGGGAGTCGGAGATACTTTGCAATCCTCCTGGCAGCTACCAGTTGGATCCTGTCTTCAAGAGGCTGTAGCTGCACCTCAAGGTTCAGAGCCACTGCATTGGCCCACCTAGGAGCCCCCAGCATGGCCCGTACAGCTGTGTTCTGGATGACACAGAGGGATTTGATGTTTGTGGGTCTGGCGTGAACCAGAGCAAGTGCCCCATAGTCAACGAGGGAACGTATTGCCTGGATGTAGAACAACCTCATGACCTCGAGGCTGGCCCCAACCCTAGGGTTGGCCATGGCACTCAATGCCCTGACCCTCTGCAGAGCCCTCTCTTTAATGTGGCGCACATGTTTCTGGAAGGTGAGGTGCCTGTCAATGTAGATGCCAAGGTACCTATAACTGTGAACCCACTCCAGGTCGATGCCCAGGACCTGCAGCCTCTGACTGGGCACCTTGGTTCGAAGGATCATGGCTTTGGATTTCGCCGCAGATATCTTGAGTCCCAAGTGACGGCAGGTGGAAGCCAGCAGATCGAGGTCCTCCTGGGCACGCTGCAAAAGCCGGCGCTTCCTAGGTACGACAAGTGCCAGGTCATCGGCATAGCTGAGGAGGATGGTGCCTCTGGAGAAAGGCAGGCACACCAGCTGGTGCATCAGTACATTGAACAGGGTGGGACTAAGCACCCCGCCCTGTGGAGTGCCGTTGTCCAGGGTCTTGAGAGAAGAGGTATGCCCCTGGAAGCGTACCCGGGCCCGCCTGTCCAGGAGATAGGAACGAAGCCATGAAAGCAGCCTGCCTTTAATCCCCCTGCGGGCCAAGAGTGAGAGAATGGCAGGTGCACTGGCTAGCTCAAAAGCTTTCTCGAGGTCAAGAAAGACAACAGTGTGGGCTTGGGCGTCCGACCCAATGCCGGTCAGTAGAGTGGTAAGGCTTTCGAAAGTGCCCACTCCTCTGGTGAAGCCATAGAGGTGTTTATGAGGAGGGCCAAGCTTCCACCTCAGGCGCTCCAACACCATCCTTTCAGACACCTTCGAGATGCAACTGGTGAGGGAGATGGGTCTCACACTGCCAGGATCCCCAGGCTTAGGAATCGGTATGATGTCAGCCTCCTTCCATACGACAGGGAGTTTGCCAGCTCGCCAAGTCTGGTTGATGACCCCCAGGACAGCTGAATGTCCAGAATGGCCAGACCGAGTGATCATGCCATAGGTGATACCATCATGCCCCGGTGCAGTGTCTCGATGAGATGTGAAGGCTGTCTGGAGCTCCTGGTCGGTGAAGTCTTCATCCGTGACGTCCTTAGCCTGGCATGCTGCTTGGATCACCATCACCCTTCTAGGAAGGAGGGTGGCTTGGAGGTCCTGGAGATCCTGAGGCAGTTGAGCCATGGCCGCTCTGGAGGTGAATAGGTCCACTAGACGCTCTGCCTCCGTTGCGGGGTCTGGGTGCAACCGAGCCACACTGCGACGCTCCCCAGTGGCCAATCGTAACTTGGTCCAAATCTCAGATAAGGTGGAGGAGTAGCTGAAGGAGGCACACCACTCGAACCATTTAGCCTGCCGGACCCTGTGTGAGACATGGCGTGCATGCCGCACCACTTCCCTGAGCAGACGCATGGACTCAACCGTGGGATTACGCCTGTGCATCTTGCGTACAACATTGATGCGGTGGTTCTGTTCCCTGATGTCCTCATTGTAAAACCACCAGTCACGTTTATATGACCCTCCGCCTGTAATCTTAGGTATTGTTGCCTCAGCTGCACATGTGAAGGCCACCTGCAAGCGGTCAGGTTCACGCGCGCGGAGCAAAAAAAAAATTCGAAAAAATATGAAAATAGAGTTATTGTTACCAAAAAATAGCTGAACTTTCTGGCTACACTCTGGTATAATTATTATAAGATAAGATAAGATAAGATTTCGTTCGGATTTTTAACCCATTATCCTTGTACGATGTTTCTAAAAGGAATTACAGCCATTTATAACAGGCATGGTGACAGTGCTGACGCGTCATATTGCGTAAGAAGCGCTGACTCGGCTTTGTTTACGTTTTTCCCCGTGTTATTTTTATCGTTTTCTTGTATCTTTGTCTAATATAATACAAATTCACCATCTGAGATCATGCCAGAGTGGGCGGAGCTAATATGATCAAGTAACCAGTCACGTACCCTGGGTATAGTACCCAAAATGACCGACACCTCCAGCCAACAAAATATTCCATAAATATTCCATACCCACGCTAATATCAATTATAAGGCTTATTTATCTATCACAATTGATCTATTATGACATATGCAATATAATAATAGCATATAAACATAAAAAGCACACCGTAAAAAATAATATATAGCATAATATGATGCCCATGAGGGAAAAATTTGTATCGGTGTATCCCCTGAAGGTTCGTTCTCTCGTACATGTGATGAGAGAAAACGAATTTACAATGATTAACTGTAATAAACACTCGTAGGTCACGCAAAAAGTGTAAAATAAAGCGAATTTTTCGGGGAAAAAAATTATTTCCCGGGCACCTGGGGTGCCGCGCGCTTCGGCCTATATCTCGAAAGTAACTTATTTACCTATTTAGGGGCACTCCATCTTTATTTATGATTGAATTGACTTGATTTTCACAACAAACATTGGAGAATGATTGCTTTACAAGGTAGAGTGTACCTTTCTGAACTATCCCAAATATTTTTAGATTTATGTGGGCAACAAGACCGACATCTTCCAATATGACAAAAAAAGTTATGAAACTTATTTTTTTTTAGCATGAAGATAAGGTTTATTTTAGAATTGGTACACTTACAGTGATGGAATTAGAGGTGTTCTATCAGCAAGTGTCAAAACCACTTTTCCAAGTACCACTGAGTAGGACCCCCCTGCCAAATGCAATTTTTCGTAAATTTTGCATATTTCATTTACTTTTTGGCCGATATGATTGAAACTTCAGCACAGGATCTTTAATATAAGCTTCTAATAGTACACCAAAAATGAACGTAATCGGTTGAAAAATAAAGACGTCGATATGATACACCTGACCTCACCCTTGAGCCGCCTCATCTGGGTCTTCTGGAAGAGGAGACTCCGCCCACCAGCGCTCAATGACCTCCTGGAAGCACTGCCAGTCGGCCTTTTTTAGATTCCATCTGGGGGTAGGTGTGGGGAGCGGGCACCGCTGGACCATCAGCGTAGTGACCACTGCAAAGTGATCACTGGTGAGATGGGGGTGGACCTCCCATCTCGCGCTCGAGAGCAACCGCCTAGAGATGAGTGTGACATCCAAGCGGCCACCATAGTGATGGGTTGGCTCACCATTATTGAGGAGGGCGATCTCAGGGACCTCCTCCAGCACAGCCGCAAGGTGCCTCCCAGCTGCATTGGTAGGAGAGTCAGAAGAAAGTATTGGGTGGTGGGCATTGATATCCCCATCCACAACAAGACCCTCCCGTGGGGCGAGTGCTGCCACCTCTGAAATGTCAAGGGTGTACCGAGAGCTTCTGTAAATATTGTAAACCACGAGAGGTCCATCCGCCAGGTGTAGGGTGACAGCCTGAACCTCTACACCCTCCCCACAGTCGATGGGGTCAGTGGAGATTGAATGAGGGATAGTGGTCCTGACGTAGATCGCCGTGCCCCTGCCAGTCCCTTCCAGGCACTGAAGGTAGGCAGAGAATCCCGGAATACGTGGCTGCATTTGACGTGACAAATCAGTGAGTGTCTCCTAAAACAGGAAGACATCAACCTCATCCTGAACTGCAGCTTCAATCACTAAGTGAATTTTCCGCTGCAGCCCACAAATGTTCCACTGGAGGATCTTCAAGGGCCGCAGAGGTGGCTCACTGCTTCCATCTCTGCCTGGGACTCGTCGTCCGTTGTTGGCGACTCCGGGGCCTCCTCCATCACGGACTGGAAGGACTCCTGGATGATGGCTTGAAGTTCCATTGAGTCTTTCCTGTCCAGTAGGACCATGCCCAGCATCCATGACAGGAGCTGCCTGCAGGCGCCCTTGTCCTCTGCCGACGGCACCAGGCGACAGAGGAGCACTGAGATGACCCCGATGGTTTTCTTCAGTCGATCCGGAAAGGATTCGACCATTACCTCTGCAGGCATTGAGCTGGACGACCCGTCGAGTCGGGGCTGGGTCACTGGGTATGTCTGGGTGGCTGTCGACACTGCAGCAGCATAAGCTGGGTGCACCCTGGGCCCGGCATGAGTGGCCATGGGCTCCGAAGTCCCCTGGCGGGGAACCTCTGCCTGACTCTGGCCGCGCACAGTAGGGGCCTGCCCTTGGGAAAAGGCCTGCTGGCGGTACGGCAAGGAATGTTGGTGCCCGGCTGGGACCTGCTGGGCAGTGTGCCTGGCCTGTGGCTGTTTTTCCCAATGATTCTGTCTTCTTGGCCACCTTGCCATCTGACCCCGCAGTTGACTGCGCTGCTGCAAACCAGTGTCTGCCCCCTGATGCCACCGCTGGGAGCCCAGTGATGGGAACTCGCTGGTATTGCCCTCCTGCGGTATCCGGGGAACCGTGATTGGAGCCCATGCTGACTGTTGCTGGGCAGTTCCAAGGCTGGGTGGCGTCAGGGCTGTTGGGTCGTTCCGATGACGAACCTGCTGCCAGTGCTGCACCATCACAGGACAGCTCCGGTTCCAGGCATGGTGCCTCTTTGAGCAGTTGGCACACTTGGGCTCTGGCCGAAGGGCTTCGCCAGTTGGCTGTTTGAAGATTGCAATGCAGTCCTTCGAGTCGTGTGCCTTGCTGCACATACCACACTTTTTCTCTCGCTGGCAGGTGGCTGCAATATGATTGAACCCCCTGGCAGTTGAAGCATTGTACTGGGCCTGACAGGTATGGTCGGGTCTTGAATCGTCCCCAGACCCCAAGGTCCAGGTGCGTGGGAAGTGGACCTTTGTGGTGGATCAGCACCTGGCGGGTGGGCACCTTGTTCACCGTTGCAGTGAGTCGCTCCGCCTTGACAATATCGGGCACTTCCAAAATGGGATCCAGTGGGAGGGGCACAGGGACGTGTAAAAGCACCCCCTTGTACACCTTCTCCGAAGCAAGCAGTTCCACCATGCTGGGATGGGTCACAACCAGCCCCTTCAACTCCTTGTAAGAGTCTTCGTCCCGAGGAATGACCAGAACCTCGTTCCTGAGAGTGAACTCGCAGCGGAACTTGAGGTGTGGGAGACCTTCCAGATACCTTACAAACCCGTAGTTGGGAACCTTGAATTTGTTGAAGGCCCTGGTTGCTTGTGCCCGAGCTGAGCGGGAACTCCTCCTTCCACGTGGAGTCAGCCAGTCCCCGTCCACTGTGGAGGCCAACGCAACTGGTGTAGGGACCTAGGATGGCTCCATCCTTGCCACTTGAGGAGCTACATCCTCCTGGCTTCCTTCCACGACCCCTATGGCCATCTGGGGGTGCAAGTCTTCTTGGGTAGGGGCTGCCGACGGACCTAGTGGCAGATTGGTAGGTACAGTAGTCTCCACTGCATCCTTGGCCTTCTTGGTGGGGGCTCCCACCTGCCCCACGTCGTCCTCCAACTCGTCCCCGCATTCCAAGGAACGTTTAGGCCGCTCTCCTGGATCTGTCATGGTGACTGTAGGTGTTTACCTGGAGTTTACCTGGAGAGAGTTTCGGGGGTCAACGCCCCCGCGGCCCGGTCTGTGACCAGGCCTCCTGGTGGATCAGCGCCTGATCAACCAGGCTGTTGCTGCTGGCTGCACGCAAACCAACGTACGAGCCACAGCCCGGCTGATCAGGAACTGACTTTAGGTGCTTGTCCAGTGCCAGCTTGAAGACTGCCAGGGGTCTGTTGGTAATCCCCCTTATGTGTGCTGGGAGGCAGTTGAACAGTCTCGGGCCCCTGACACTTATTGTATGGTCTCTTAACGTGCTAGTGACACCCCTGCTTTTCATTGGGGGGATGGTGCATCGTCTGCCAAGTCTTTTGCTTTCGTAGTGAGTGATTTTCGTGTGCAAGTTTGGTACTAGTCCCTCTAGGATTTTCCAGGTGTATATAATCATGTATCTCTCCATCCTGCGTTCCAGGGAATACAGGTTTAGAAACCTCAAGCGCTCCCAGTAATTGAGGTGTTTTATCTCCGTTATGCGCGCCGTGAAAGTTCTCTGTACATTTTCTAGGTCGGCAATTTCACCTGCCTTGAAAGGTGCTGTTAGAGTGCAGCAATATTCCAGCCTAGATAGAACAAGTGACCTGAAGAGTGTCATCATGGGCTTGGCCTCCCTAGTTTTGAAGGTTCTCATTATCCATCCTGTCATTTTTCTAGCAGATGCGATTGATACAATGTTATGGTCCTTGAAGGTGAGATCCTCCGACATAATCACTCCTAGGTCTTTGACGTTGGTGTTTCGCTCTATTTTGTGGCCAGAATTTGTTTTGTACTCTGATGAAGATTTAATTTCCTCATGTTTACCATATCTGAGTAATTGAAATTTCTCATCGTTGAACTTCATATTGTTTTCTGCAGCCCACTGAAAGATTTGGTTGATGTCCGCCTGGAGCCTTGCAGTGTCTGCAATGGAAGACACTGTCATGCAGATTCGGGTGTCATCTGCAAAGGAAGACACGGTGCTGTGGCTGACATCCTTGTCTATGTCGGATATGAGGATGAGGAACAAGATGGGAGCTAGTACTGTGCCTTGTGGGACAGAGCTTTTCACCGTAGCTGCCTCGGACTTTACTCTGTTGACGACTACTCTCTGTGTTCTGTTAGTGAGGAAATTATAGATCCATCGACCGACTTTTCCTGTTATTCCTTTAGCGCGCATTTTGTGCGCTATTACGCCATGGTCACACTTGTCGAAGGCTTTTGCAAAGTCTGTATATATTACATCTGCATTCTTTTTGTCTTCTAGTGCATTTAGGACCTTGTCGTAGTGATCCAGTAGTTGAGACAGACAGGAGCGACCTGTTCTAAACCCATGTTGCCCTGGGTTGTGTAACTGATGGGTTTCTAGATGGGTGGTGATCTTGCTTCTTAGGACCCTTTCAAAGATTTTTATGATATGGGATGTTAGTGCTATTGGTCTGTAGTTCTTTGCTGTTGCTTTACTGCCCCCTTTGTGGAGTGGGGCTATGTCTGTTGTTTTTAGTAACTGGGGACAGAGCCAGCAGCAGAGTTGCTGCCTGTGACCTCACAGCCACCCACACTGGGTGCAGAGCTGTGAGGCTCAGAGCCCCAGTCGGGGCCCGTAGCCACCCTCTCGTGGCTCACTGCTCTGAAGCACTGAACACAGTCCAAGGATCACCAGGAATGAAGCTAATCTGTGCGTAAACTAACACAGATTTGCGAACACAACACACACTGTTTTCCAGTCTTCGTCCAGTCGATAATCCTTATGAATTGAAATTCTTGTGCACCTGTCCTTTTTGAAGTGTGTCCCATGCTCCGGACAGCACTATTATTATTATTATTAAATATTCGCCGGTATTCTCCCGGCCCGGGCCTTTTCCAAGTGGTGGCCCGGCTTTGGCTCCCTCTTTAGGGAGTGTCTGAGACCTAAGTCTCCCATGGGAGGAGGCACAAGTACCTCCTCATCTTTGGGACCAACTGTCCCCAGGCCTAGCCACAAGCTAGGCCTCTCTGGTCTGCCATCACCGCCCCAAGGGGGCAAATGGGAATGACAGTCTTATGAGCTAAAGGCTCGGTCTCAGGCACCTACCCTACCCTAGAAGGGTTAGGCATGGTGTCGATAGGACAGCACTAAAGATAGGATTTGACTCCCATTGTAACCTAATTCAGTTTATAATGTATATATATACATATGTATATATAAATAATGTTAGGACAGCAGCTGGCATTTTCACTACTGTAGAGTTGTTATTGTTTTCAATATAATATGTTCTTAAGTTTAATTTAGTATGGTTAGTTTATAAATTAAATAAACAACGGTGAAATGCTGTACATTTTGGTGAGCTGGGGTAAATAGGGGGGGGGGTTATACTGCTTGCATTTTTTGCTGCATGTAATTATTGTGTGTGTATATTGAAATTAGCAGTCGGGAAGGAGTAAGAGGATTCTTTATTTTGTATTACTTGAATAGTTATATTTTGTAGTAATGAATTATGTATATGGCAGTATTCACCTATCAGCTGCATGAAGTGTATATATTTGACATATTACTGCGTATTGCAGTGTATAGAAATTGATGAATTTATATTGTCTGTCGATGCTCTCATACTGTATGCTTTTGTTAATGTATTGTATGTTATAAATAAAATATAAAAAAAAAACTGCCATGGGACCAACTATCCATTAAACTAACTGCCATGGGACCAACTATCCGTTAAACTAACTGCCATGGGACCAACTATCCGTTAAACTAACTGCCATGGGACCAACTATCCATTAATTAAACTAACTGCCATGGGACCAACTATCCATTAAACTAACTGCCATGGGACCAACTATCCATTAAACTAACTGCCATGGGACCAACTATCGATTAAACTAACTGCCAAGGGACCAACTATCCATTAAACTAACTGCCATGGGACCAACTATCCATTAAACTAACTGCCATGGGACCAACTATCCATTGAACTAACTGCCATGGGACCAACTATCCATTGAACTAACTGCCATGGGACCAACTATCCATTAAACTAACTGCCATGGGACCAACTATCCATTAAACTAACTGCCATGGGACCAACTATCCGTTAAACTAACTGCCATGGGACCAACTATCCATTAAACTAACTGCCATGGGACCAACTATCCATTAAACTAACTGCCATGGGACCAACTATCCACTAAACTAACTGCCATGGGACCAACTATCCATTAAACTAACTGCCATGGGACCAACTATCCATTAAACTAACTGCCATGGGACCAACTATCCATTAAACTAACTGCCATGGGACCAACTATCCATTAAACTAACTGCCATGGGACCAACTATCCATTGAACTAACTGCCATGGGACCAACTATCCATTAAACTAACTGCCATGGGACCAACTATCCATTAAACTAACTGCCATGGGACCAACTATCCATTAAACTAACTGCCATGGGACCAACTATCCATTAAACTAACTGCCATGGGACCAACTATCCATTAAACTAACTGCCATGGGACCAACTATCCATTGAACTAACTGCCATGGGACCAACTATCCATTAAACTAACTGCCATGGGACCAACTATCCATTGAACTAACTGCCATGGGACCAACTATCCATTAAACTAACTGCCATGGGACCAACTATCCATTAAACTAACTGCCATGGGACCAACTATCCATTAAACTAACTGCCATGGGACCTACTATCCATTAAACTAACTGCCATGGGACCAACTATCCCTTTGTTGAGTAAAAGATCCAGAATAACATTTTGGAGATTTTTGACATGTGACAGTCCAGCATATTGTAGCTGGTGGTTGAGTCTAGTAAACATTGTTAAAAGTTCCTACATCGTCTATTATTGTTATTATTAAAGATTAGCCGGTATTCTCCCGGCCCGGGCCTTTTCCAAGTGGTGGCCCGGCCTTGGCTCCCTCTTTAGGAAGTGTCTGAGACCTAAGTCTCCCATGGGAGGAGGCACAAGTACCTCCTCATCTTTGGGACTAACTGTCCCCAGGCGATCGACACCATGCCCAGCCCTTCTAGGGTAGGGTAGGTGCCTGAGCCCGAGCCTTTAGCTCATAAGACTGTCATTCCCATTTGCCCCCTTGGGGCGGGGATGGCAGACCAGAGAGGCCTAGCTTGTGGCTAGGCCTGGGGACAGTTGGTCCCAAAGATGAGGAGGTACTTGTGCCTCCTCCCATGGGAGACTTAGGTCTCAGACATTCCCTAAAGAGGGAGCCAAGGCCGGGCCACCACTTGGAAAAGGCCCGGGCCGGGAGAATACCGGCTAATCTTTAATAATTATTATTATTATTAAAGATTAGCCGGTATTCTCCCGGCCCGGGCCTTTTCCAAGTGGTGGCCCGGCCTTGGCTCCCTCTTTAGGGAGTGTCTGAGACCTAAGTCTCCCATGGGAGGAGGCACAAGTACCTCCTCATCTTTGGGACCAACTGTCCCCAGGCCTAGCCACAAGCTAGGCCTCTCTGGTCTGCCATCCCCGCCCCAAGGGGGCTAATGGGAATGACAGTCTTATGAGCTAAAGGCTCGGACTCAGGCACCTACCCTACCCTAGAAGGGTTAGGCATGGTGTCGATCAGGCACCTACCCTACCCTAGAAGGGTTAGGCATGGTATCGATGCATTATTAAGTTCCTACATTGTCTTTTATAGGAATTTATTTAAAATTCCTTTAAAAAATATTCTACAATAAATACTACTCATATTAACAATTGGAAGTAACTGTTCATAATGTCACAATTTTTATTGATATTTATAACATTAGCAAATAGGTAATGTAAATTACTTAAAAATCGCAAATACTAGATGTAATTGTTCATATAGTTTGTTGCTCTTAATATTGTTATATTTTATCTTAAAAACAAAAAATGTTTTAATAATTATGCATAGTAGATATTTTATATTTTATTATTATCTCACATCTCGCTAAATTTTCTGGCAAGTTTAAACATAGACTAAACTAATATAGCAAGTTTAAGTAAGTTTATTCAAGTGAAGGTACATGTAAATACAGTTATATTATTATTATTATTATTATTATTATATGTAGTGGAAGACCTCGGTCAGGTGACCAAAAGCTCCAGCTGTGGGTCATCATATAACTAAGACCGGCGCCAGGAAATACTTGTCCTGTTTCCTGACAAACATTATATAAGAGATCGCCACCATGCCCAGCCCTTCTAGGGCAGGGTAGGTGCCTGAGCCAGAGCTTGTAACTCACAAGACTGTCAATACTATTAGCTGGCGACCTAGCTGCCAGGGAGTGTGGACGTGCCTCGGACCTGTCTACTGACAGTGTAGCATTCCTTGACTAGCAGCCGGTGAGGTAGACGCTTGCTGCACCTCTCTGCCCGGTGAAAGTGCTAGCCAGGCTGACACAATGGTGGTTGCATCATTCGCTGCCTGGATGAGGTAGAGTGCTTTGCACCCCTCTACTGTTTTCCCAGACGAGCTACTCAGTCAACAACATGGCGCCAGGTGTGCCCAGAAGGGTGAATACTGTGGGCATTGAGCTCATTAGTGGGGCTTTAACACATACGTCAGTTGATGTGTTATTGCCCAAAATTGTGAGAGAGACATACGGCATCAGAGACGAGGATTTGTATGGAGTGGCACTGAATGGTGTGTATAGAATATTCGTGAAGGTGCTAACTGCTCAAGTATACGAGGCGTTGGTGGATCGTTATCAAGATGTCAGCATTAACGTAACACTGGCAGTGAGGGTCAAGTTGACGGATGTATCACGACATTATTCGTGGGTTAAGCTCCGAAACGTGCCTTTTGAGGCTGATGAAGTGGATATACGCAATGTTTTCGAACGTTATGGCACTGTACATCTGGCCCAACCTGGTAAATGGGTAAAAGGAGCTTACACAGGATATCCTGAGGGTTCTTTCAATCTCAAGATGACGCTTAGGCATCCTATACCCTCGTATATATATCTCGAGGAGTTTAGAACCCAGGTAATGGTAGCGTATGCTGGGCAGAGGCGTATATGCCGACTGTGTGGCGAATTTGACCATATGGCGGCAGACTGTGGCAAGCGGAATATGGCTCCTGGGCCGGCAAGGGGCGCAGCACCTGTCCATGAGAAACCGATGCCTGAGGAAGAATGGGGACGAGGAGGGCGTGGTCGCTTGTGGAGTGAAGAGGTGATGGCTCCTCCTGTGGAATCAGAAGTGGAGATCCATGATTCACCTGGCCCATCAACAGTACAGCTGCCAAGTGAAGAGGTGCAGGTGGGTGCAGAAGTGAAAGCTATTTTTTTTTTTATATATTTTTATTTAAAACATAGAACAAATACAATAATGTATAAGAGTATAAAATTAAAAACCATACTAGATATTACAAAACCTCTAGTACACAATCCCGGTACATTTTAAGAACACCATAGATCATGGCCATATTACAACCATATACATAACCCACAACCATATACATAACCCACAACCATATACATAACCCACAACCATATACATAACCCACAACCATATACATAACCCACAACCATATACATAACCCACAACCATATACATAACCCACAACCATATACATAACCCACAACCATATACATAACCCACAACCATATACATAACCCACAACCATATACATAACCTACAAACCCTCCTTTTATAATAATCATTATTTTTTTTTTTTTTACAGTTTTTTTATTCCTAATCAAACCAATACAGTTGTAACATAAAATATTGCTGCCAAAATACAGTATGGATCCTAATCAAATTAACTGACAAACAGATTGTACCTACATGCTCGCAAGATATTCTATGTAACATTTGTGTATACAAAAACTTACAGCAAGAACATAGCTAAAAAAAAATTACATGTCACATGGTCATGAATTGACATATATACAAAACCTTGCATATATATAAATTGTACATATAAATGACATCTGACAAAGGTTCAATACACTTGAACATGAAATATACAAAGAAGTTATATCAGTTAAATCCCATACTTCACATTAATCAAAAAACCAAAACCTAACATCATAATCTTACTAGAAAATCTACATACGTATCCCTAACAATACAGCTTTACATATACCAACATACGAATATACAGAAAAATAATACAGCTTAGAACACAATAACTGAAGCGCTATACTGTTACAATAAACCCATATACATAATCTCAGACACAAATGGACTACGTCACTAAACTGTCTAGGGGTGTCACTAGCACGTTAAGAGACCATACAATAAGTGTCAGGGGACCGAGACTGTTCAACTGCCTCCCAGCACACATAAGGGGGATTACCAACAGACCCCTGGCAGTCTTCAAGCTGGCACTGGACAAGCACCTAAAGTCAGTTCCTGATCAGCCGGGCTGTGGCTCGTACGTTGGTTTGCGTGCAGCCAGCAGCAACAGCCTGGTTGATCAGGCGCTGATCCACCAGGAGGCCTGGTCACAGACCGGGCCGCGGGGGCGTTGACCCCCGAAACTCTCTCCAGGTAAACTCCAGGTAATACCATACAGACTAAAACTTAAAATCAAGAACTTAGCATGAACACCAAACCGGTATCAGGGTACAGACCATAATTATAAACTTTAAAAAGAATCAATCATGCATATATAAATTATTACATAACGTCTGACCCATGACAAAGGCTCAATACAATAGAAAGGGATATATATTTATATATATATACACACACACACACCCACACCCACACACCCACATCCACACACACACACCCACACGTACACACAAAAATTTTCACAAAATCACATTAATCAGATGCACTGTATGCACAAAGCAAAACAGTATATAAGTATATCTCATCAAGCAAAAACCCAGCACGTAACATAAATACAAACTAAAACACACTTCATGTCGCAAAGAACTTATTACTCAAGAATCGTGTCATACAAGACTGATACACATCATAATTATACATAAAAAATCTACTATATTATATCTACATTCTGAAAAGTGTTATATCTAACATAACGAGACCTTGAGCTCTACATCCACACTTGGCTGCCATAAAGTCTCAATGAAAACCAGGAAACCATTCCCCCCCCCAAGGAGGCGAGCCCGCTGTGACCCCCTGACTCCCTCCAACCTATGAAAACCCCTTCACTCACTCATTTTCAATCACAGATTTACGAGAATTCCTAACGTTAGCATTCTATACCCCTCTGAGAAAGCCTGATCCCACCTCCTCCCATACAAATTTCTGTTACGACACATCGTACGATAGAACGATAGAACGTTACCGCAAGAACCTTCCTTCGCTCTTCACTATCCCCTCTCCCCCTCATCACCCACGACATATATATATAATCTACCATGATATAATCTAAAGCTCTTATGACACCCTCGTCTAACCCACCCATATCTAGACTTAGAGCACACAAAACCGACACCCCACGGCCCCCCACCCTCTGTACCAACCTACTTAACCAGCACCTAACCTCCTCTAACCCTTCACAAAAGTAAACTACATGGAACACTGTCTCATCCCCTCCACAGATACCACACCCCCCACCCTCTACAACCTGTCTGTTTCGTAATATCTCACCAGACGGAAGGATCCCATGCAGAAAACGAAACATCACCTCACGCGCCCGAGGGTTTAACTTCATTTTACTAAATCTAAACCAAATACTCTTCCACGCATACATGGGGAACAAACCCTCAACTGGGACAACGCACCTACCTACAAGTAACCTACACAAAACCCTTATACGAACCTTTCTCAGTTCCCTAACCAACATCACAGCCCTCAAAACTATTTCACATTCCCTCAACTCCATTCCTCGATACCACATACCCAGCCTGTCGTGTATCCTTCCCAAACGCCCCGCGTTCACACCCTCACGCAACACTTCCCATTTAATAAACACACATTTAGCCCTCCGTCTCAAATCCAACAACCCCAACCCACCCTGACTTACAGGTAACATTACAACTTCCCTCCGTAACCAATCACAACGTGAACCCCACAAAAATTTGTACACCCATCTTAGTATCCCCGCAATCGCTGTCCCTGTAATTGGAAACACAGCTGCAACATGCCAAACCTTACTATACAATAAAATGTTCACGACTATCACTCGCTGTACCAGAGTTAGGTGCTGGGGTCTCAGAACACCTAGACGCCCCACGATCCTTTCCAATAACCTATCCGAGTTTTCCTCCCGCGCCGCAACCATGTCTTCCCTATAAATAATACCACAAATCTTTAAAGACACCGCCCATTCTTTAACAACATTACATCTCCCCCCCACACCCCCCACCCAAGAACCCAACCCCATGCACCTTGACTTCGCACTATTTACCTGCATACCCGTGGCACTTCCAAATAATTGCACCACCTCGTCCAACACTCCCATTGACATCCCTTCACGAATGAGAACAGTGGTGTCGTCAACATATCCAATTAACCCCGGCCAGGCCCTCCCACCCCCCACACTTCCCTCACATGGCTTACATAAGCTACGGTCAACCATTCTATAAAAGGGGTCCTGGAAACACGCAAACAATATTTGGGACATGGGGCATCCCTGTCTAAGGCCTCTTCCCATTGCAATTTCCCTCCCCATACACCCATTAATCTGTATCCTCATTTTCGCCCCCTTGTACAACGTATTAACCCACTCGACTATTTCCTCCCCAAAACCCTGTCTCCTAAGTACAACCTGCAAAGCTCCCCTTTCCACTCTATCATATGCTCCCTGCCAATCTAGAGCCAACAAAGCCGCCCCTCCACCCCCACCCTTAGCTTCCAGTATCCCATGTCCTTCAATCTCGACCTTCCCGGCAACCCAAACTGAGATTTTGACACCACCCTCTCCACAACACATTTGAACCTATTACCTAAAATTTTTGCAAACACCTTATAGTCTGCACACATCAGTGATATGGCTCGGTACTCCCGAAGGGTGGGCTGCCCCTTGACCTTCGGGACCAACACTACAACTGCTGTTTCCTGCTTCTCCCCCAACTTACCCTTCTCCTTCATACTATTAAATAACCTAACTATAAATTCCTTTATCAACGCCCAATGTTGTAAATAAAATTCTACTGGGAGACCGTCAATACCGGGAGCTTTCCCCTTCCTCATTCCCCTTAACGCATTCTCTATTTCCTCTGCCATAATAGTCCCACCTAAAGCCTTTCGATCACTATTTCCTAAATTACATGTCACATACGTACACACCTTGTCCCACGCCCCGTCACCCACCCCCCACTGTTCCAGTACTTCTCGTACCAAGCCTCCGCATACGCACACATCCCCTTCGTGGTTCGTATCTCCTGCCCTACTCTATAATTCCCAACCATCTCCGTTACCTCTAAACATGGTATAGCTGTCACCGCCTGCCTTTGCTTTTGATGCCGCAAAACACACGCTGACGGCTTGTCGCCCCAAAGCACTTCCTCCACCCCTGCCTGCATCCTTACAGCTTGAAACCTTTCATTTTGCAACACCCTCAACCTTCCCTTTATTTCAGCTATTTCATCCATAGGAAAATTATTCCCACCCACCCCCCTCCCATAGTAACCTCTTAACCTATCCTCTAAATAGTTAGCCAGTCCATATTTTAAATTATTAATACGTTTTCCCTCTCTCACATAAAACTTTCTAATCCTTTCCTTTGCGACATTATCCCACCATGTCACAATGTCATCCACTCCCTGTTCTTCCACACTAAGCTCCCTCCATAGGACTGAAAACCCCTCCAACCCCTCCTCATCACCTAACACACTTATATTTAATTTCCAATAACTTCTATATATGTCCGCGAGCGTCCCCCACCCAACCTCCACCACCACTGCCCTATGATCTGACATTGTAGCCTCAACAGTACTGAAAGATTTCACATCCACTCCCTGAGAAAGGTACACTCTATCTAGTCTCGCAGCATATCCACTCCTAACAAACGTATATTCAGTCTCCCACACCGCCCCCCAAAGGCATCACGTAACCTAACATCCCTTAATAAATCCCTAAGAGCCACAGACATATATCCAGCCCCTCTTGGGTCCACATCAGTCCCCACCAACTATCGCCACCTCTGGCAGTGCACATAAGAAAAACACAAGATCCTCACACACAAAATCATTCTTTACCTTTATGTTATTTTCTGCCGGCGCATACACACTCACAAAAGACACACGCTTACCCATCCACCACCCATCCACACGCAACACCCTCCCTCCCCCTCCTCCCTCGCTTCTCTGCACAACAAACGGGCTTGTCTCCCTTATTAAAATTCCGACACCACCTTTTAGACGGGGAGATGGCAGGATAACTACTCGAAATCCTGCCACCTCCAACACCCTACCCTCTTTGAAATTGTGCTCCTGCAGGAACACAACATCCACTCTAGATTTATTCAGAAAATTACGAAACTAATCTCTCTTCATACCGCTACATAACCCATTAACATTTACAGACATACACCTAAGGCCTATTAAAGTTTCCACCCCTGCTTCCTCTCATCACTCTTTACAACTCCAGAGCTTGAATTTACGTTCGACACCTTCAGAGTGCTCTCTTTCCCTCCCCCCTTCTTCCGGTGCCTCCTATCATGGCTACCACCACCTACACCACTACCTTCACACTTCACCTCAGTCTGTTTCCCAGGCCTTTGTGCAGGCGTAAGGACGTCATCAGAATCTGATGTAGCCGCCCTCTTTCTCGTGACAGTCATGTTACACATGTCTTGGTCAGATGTTACCTCTCGATGAACCTCCACCTCCACCTGAGAATGGTTTAATGATTCAATGGACGACTCCAAACCACCATCACATCCCAAATTATCATGTCTCAGACTTTCTGGAAGCGACGATTCTCCAATGACACCACGCTCAGATGTAACGTCCCTCTCTGGTGGTGACAAAGTCTTCAACACCTCCACCAATTCCTCCTCAATCTCAAGAACCTTCTCTTGTACATTCTGCTCCTCCTTATCCACAGGAGACGACACCTGATCAGGCAGTTGGGGGCGGGACTCCAACTCACCGCCAGTCCTGTGTGCCCGATCCACTATCTCGCTCCACAAAACACCACGCCCTCCATCCGATGTTTGTTCCTCACCTGCCACCTTTGAAGCAGGGGCTGCGAGGTCCACCACAGGTCCAGGCACATGTCTTCGCTTGTCACAGGTCGCCACTATGTGATCATACTCACCACATAGGCGGCACGTACGTCGTTGTCCTGGGTACATTACCATTACCTGCGTCCTGAAATCTTGTAGATAAACATAGGATGGTATTGGGTGCCTCAAAGTCATTTTGAGGTTGAAAGAACCCTCTGGAAAACCAGCATAGGCTCCTGCCGCCCACGTACCATGTTGAGCATAATGCACCGTCCCATACTTCTCAAAACTTTCCTTATATCCGCCTCGTCTGCCTCAAAGGGAACGTTGCGTAACTTGATCCACGTATAATACCGTGAAACATCTATCATTCTTACAGTGACAGCTGGTGTGACGTTAAGACTCACGTCCTGAAACCTGGTGACTAACGATTCGTAAACCGTTGCTGATAGCAGTTTGACGAAAATTCGCTGTCCTCCGTTCAATGCTACACCATACAAGTCACTATCTTGTACGCCATATGTCTCCCGGATGATCTTTGGTAATAAGACTTGTGCAGAACTGGGCGTTATCGTTCCTTTAAGTAGCTCAATGCCTACAGTATTTATCCTTCGTCTCAGACTAACCGCCATCTTGACAATCACAGTGCACCTAAGTTGTTAGCCGAGGTGTGACAGCACCACTTCACACCACTGCAGCCAGGTAACTGACAAGGGCGCTCGCCTACAAACAGCAGAGGGGTGCAGAGCACTACCGCACTCTACCGTGGTCAGGCAGCGAATGAGGTGTTGATTGATAGAAGTGGGTCACCCGGAGATGGGGAGCGCTAGCCCGTGTTACTGGACATAGAATGGTTCTGGTGGTATCCATTCATCTTCTGCGGGGAGGTCGCTTAAGATTTTCGGTCGAGGGAAGTTCTCCTTGTGGATGAAGCGTCGAACTCTTTGTTGGAGGATCATTCTTTGGGCTCTGTGGGGAGGGGTGGTAATGGTATAGTCGGTCGTGTTCAATGGTGGGGGGGGATTCTCTCTGTCAGGCACATAGAGTTCCTGCATATCATATAGTTGTCTCTTCGTGAGTTTATCTAACCGGACATTGATTGCAGGGATTCTCTGTTGTATGTGTAGGTCATCGGTCCTGATTCTGTCTGAGTCTGGTGCCAGTGATGAAGCGGAGGGCTTTGTTTTGGACTCTGGAGTTTTAGCATGATGATTTTGGTTGTGAGCGACAAGGGTGCAAAGGGGTATTCCAGCAGAGATCTGATCATCATCTTGTACAGGTGTAGTTTGATGTGGGGAGGAGCTGCTTTGAATCGATAAAGTTGGCCAAGGTAGGCTTTTGCTAGGTTTACTTTTTTGGTTATGTGGGATGTAGAGTTGAGTAATCTGTCGATCCCGTATCCTAGGATCTTGTTTGGATTCCTAATAGCAATTCTGGTGCCTCTGATGGAGATGCCCCCTTTGTCTTCTAAGGTTGATGGCAAGCATCCGATGGTGCTGATGAGGACTTTGTCTGGGGTTGGTTATGATTCTCCATTTCTTCTCCCACCTGGCTGTTCTATTTAGTTCTTCATTCATTTTCTCAATTGCTCTCCTGTGTTTATTTGCACCAGCTGTAGGGGTAGAGGAGACAACATGGACGACATCGTCTGCAAATTGGGTGATGATGGTGTCGGTATGTTCAGGTTGGGGGAGGTCGTTGACTTATATGTTGAAGAGGACGGGGCTGAGGCGAGAACCTTGGGGCACTCCTGCTGATGGTGTGAAGGGATTTGATTCAATTCCATGGAAGGTGGTCATGATTCTTCTTCCTGTTAAGAAGTTGTAGATGAGCCTGAGGAAGGTCCAGTTGTGATCAGGGAGGTCTACGAGTTTGTAAATGAGAGCGTCATGCCAAAGGCTGTCAAAGGCCTCGTGTACGTCCCTGGTGGCAATAAGGGCCAGGTTCCTTTGCTTCTTCAGGTTGGCCACGGCATCAAAGATGATGTTTATGGCATGCAGGATAACCCAGGGTAGGGAGTGTTAGCCACCCAATAGAGCCACAAAATAGAGCGAAACACCAACGTCAAAGACCTGGGAGTGATTATGTCGGAGGATCTCACCTTCAAGGACCATAACATTGTATCAATCACATCTGCTAGGAAAATGACAGGATGGATAATGAGAACCTTCAAAACTAGGGAGGCCAAGCCCATGATGACACTCTTCAGGTCACTTGTTCTATCTAGGCTGGAATATTGCTGCACTCTAACAGCACCTTTCAAGGCAGGTGAAATTGCCGACCTAGAAAATGTACAGAGAACTTTCACGGCGCGCATAACGGAGATAAAACACCTCAATTACTGGGAGCGCTTGAGGTTTCTAAACCTGTATTCCCTGGAACGCAGGAGGGAGAGATACATGATTATATACACCTGGAAAATCCTAGAGGGACTAGTACCGAACTTGCACACGAAAATCACTCACTACGAAAGCAAAAGACTTGGCAGACGATGCACCATCCCCCCAATGAAAAGCAGGGGTGTCACTAGCACGTTAAGAGACCATACAATAAGTGTCAGGGGCCCGAGACTGTTCAACTGCCTCCCAGCACACATAAGGGGGATTACCAACAGACCCCTGGCAGTCTTCAAGCTGGCACTGGACAAGCACCTAAAGTCAGTTCCTGATCAGCCGGGCTGTGGCTCATACGTTGGTTTGCGTGCAGCCAGCAGCAACAGCCTGGTTGATCAGGCGCTGATCCACCAGGAGGCCTGGTCACGGACCGGGCCGCGGGGGCGTTGACCCCCGAAACTCTCTCCAGGTAAACTCCAGGTAAACCCAGGATAACCCAGGGTAGGGAATGTTAGCCACCCAGGATAACCCAGAGTAGGGAGTGTTAGCCACCCAGGATAACCCAGAGAAGGGAGTGTTAGCCACCCAGGATAACCCAGGGTAGGGAGTGTTAGCCACCCAGGATAACCCAGGGTAGGGAGTGTTAGCCACCCAGGATAACCCAGGGTAGGGAGAGTTAGCCACCCAGGATAACCTAGGGTAGGGAGTGTTAGCCACCCAGGATAACCCAGGGTAGGGAGTGTTAGCCACCCAGGATAATCCAGGGTAGGGAGTGTTAGCCACCCAGGATAACCCAGGGTAGGGAGTGTTAGCCACCCAGGATAACCCAGGGTAGGGAGTGTTAGCCACCCAGGATAACCCAGGGTAGGGAGTGTTAGCCACCCAGGATAACCCTGGGTAGGGAGTGTTAGCCACCCAGTATAACCCAGGGTAGGGAGTGTTAGCCACCCAGGATAACCCAGGGTAGGGAGTGTTAGCCACCCAGGATAACCCAGGGTAGGGAGTGTTAGCCACCCAGGATAACCCAGGGTAGGGAGTGTTAGCCACCCAGAATAACCCAGGGTAGGGAGTGTTAGCCACCCAGGGTAGGGAGTTTTAGCCACCCAGGATAACCCAGGGTAGGGAATGTTAGCCACCCAGGATAACCCAGGGTAGGGAGTGTTAGCCACCCAGGATAACCCAGGGTAGGGAGTGTTAGCCACCCAGGATAACCCAGGGTAGAGAGAGTTAGCCACCCAGGATAACCCAGGGTAGGGAGTGTTAGCCACCCAGGATAACCCAGGGTAGGGAGTGTTAGCCACCCAGGATAACCCAGGGTAGGGAGTGTTAGCCACCCATGATAACCCAGGGTAGGGAGTGTTAGCCACCCATGATAACCCAGGATAGGGAGCGTTAGCCACCCAGGATAACCCAGGGTAGGGAGTGTTAGCCACCCAGGATAACCCAGGGTAGGGAGAGTTAGCCACCCAGGATAACCCAGGGTAGGGAATGTTAGCCACCCAGGATAACCCAGGGTAAGGAGTGTTAGCCACCCAGGATAACCCAGAGTAGGGAGTGTTAGCCACCCAGGATAACCCAGGGTAGGGAGTGTTAGCCACCCAGGATAACCCAGGGTAGGGAGTGTTAGCCACCCAGGATAACCCAGGGTAAGGAGTGTTATCCACCCAGGATAACCCAGAGTAGGGAGTGTTAGCCACCCAGGATAACCCAGGGTAGGGAGTGTTAGCCACCCAGGATAACCCAGGGTAGGGAGTGTTAGCCACCCAGGATAACCCAAGGTAGGGAGTGTTAGCCACCCAGGATAACCCAGGGTAGGGAGTGTTAGCCACCCAGGATAACCCAGGGTAGGGAGTGTTAGCCACCCAGGATAACCCAGGGTAGGGAGTGTTAGCCACCCAGGATAACCCAGGGTAGGGAGTGTTAGCCACCCAGGATAACCCAGGGTAGGGAGTGTTAGCCACCCAGGATAACCCAGGGTAGGGAGTGTTAGCCACCCAGGATAACCCAGGGTAAGGAGTGTTATCCACCCAGGATAACCCAGAGTAGGGAGTGTTAGCCACCCAGGATAACCCAGGGTAGGGAGTGTTAGCCACCCAGGATAACCCAGGGTAGGGAGTGTTAGCCACCCAGGATAACCCAGGGTAGGGAGTGTTAGCCACCCAGGATAACCCAGGGTAGGCAGTGTTAGCTACCCAGGATAACCCAGGGTAAGGAGTGTTAGCCACCCAGGATAACCCAGAGTAGGGAGTGTTAGCCACCCAGGATAACCCAGGGTAGGGAGTGTTAGCCACCCAGGATAACCCAGGGTAGGGAGTGTTAGCCACCCAGGATAACCCAGGGTAGGGAGTGTTAGCCACCCAGGGTAACCCAGGGTAGGGTGTGTTAGCCACCCAGGATAACCCAGGGTAGGGAGTGTTAGCCACCCAGGATAACCCAAGAAAGTCAGTACATCATCCAGGACTGTCTTGCTTATTTCCATTGTGGTCTTCAATCTTGTCCCCAGGATGCCACCCACACCAGTCCACTAACACCCAGGATGCCACCCACACCAGTCCACTAACACCCAGGATGCCACCCACACCAGTCCACTAACACCCAGGATGCCACCCACACTAGTCCACTAACACCCAGGATGCCACCCACACCAGTCCACTAACACCCAGGATGCCACCCACACTAGTCCACTAACACCCAGGATGCCACCCACACCAGTCCACTAACACCCAGGATGCCACCCACACCAGTCCACTAACACCCAGGATGCCACCCACACCAGTCCACTAACACCCAGGATGCCACCCACACCAGTCCACTAACACCCAGGATGTGACCCACACCAGTCCACTAACACCCAGGATGCCACCCACACCAGTCCACTAACACCCAGGATGTAACCCACACCAGTCCACTTCTCAGTAGTAGTAACCAGTTACCAGTAACCAGTGTACCAGTAGTTGACTCACTACCAACCGTCTCTGCCTGAGTCACTGTCTGTATTCATATTGTGCTGACCACAGCAGTATTCAAAGACCCCCTCACATATGGGTACTGTGGGCGGCCAGTTAGTGATACGAGAGTGAGCAAGGAGATAGGCAGGCTGTTTGGGCGCTCCCCACATTATCTGTAATTACACGTACTACCAGCCTACGTGAGTATTACTTTACCCTATCCATGTATCGAACTCCCACATGATAAATGGTGGCACCGGTGTGAAGCGTGGATTTAAGTTTTTACGGGTAATTCAAGACGTTAGAAGACTGTTTGTGAGTAGCCGGCAGGGTCAAAGGTGAACCGTCTCACCCACCAGCTCCTCGCTCCCCTTCACAACCTCCAGCCTGCAAGCCTGTTGCAGCCGTTTTTTCAAGCTTCCTGGCTTAGTTCGTGTGCTAATTGCTTCAATCTCCGAGGGGTTGACCCGGATTTTGCAATTAAGCCAGTCAGTAAGCCAGACTGTGGAAGTGAATGCCAGTCAGCCTGTCATCCAGCCTGTCTCCTGTCATCCACCTGCTCCTCCGTGCTGTGTGCATTGTTACACGTCTTCCAGTCAGCCATTCTCGTGGGTTAAGCCAGTCAGCCAACCCAGCTTCTAACCCAGCTGAGAGAGAGAAGTAAGCCATGCAGTAAAAAGTAAGCCAAGTTCCTCTGAAGTATTGTCTATATCGCTTTGTGCTCCCAGTTGGATGCCAGTTGGATGCTAAGAGTGGTCTTCACCATCCCTGTGGCATAGTGGCTTATCAAGCCACCTTCGTGGGTAGTGAGTGGAGTGCGCGCCAGAGCGCCAGCGAGAGTCACACCCACCACCATTCTACTCACACCACCCACCACCAACCACCCACCACCAGCCACCCACCTCATCTACCTGTGGTTGTTTGCACCCTTGTACCAGGTCCTAATACTGTTTTGGCTCACATAATTGGTCAAGAGATGTAGCTGAGCGCCAACGATAAAGCCAATTATGTGAGTTCACCGAGAAAGCGCATTTCTTCACAACGACAGTGTGAGTGTCGGCGTCATCACCGCGCAGGACAACCTTCTTCGTCACCAGTCATCACCGTCGACTACTACAGACTTCAGTGATAATTTTCTGTTTAGAGACATTTTTCTTGCATTTAGTGAATGTCAACACTCAGACCTCTCAGGCTACTGTTGCCCCTGTCATCAGTCCTCACAGTTCCTTAGCGACTGACAGACCGACCCAGACACCGAGATACTATAGTTATACTCGTGATTCCCTTGATGTGTTACCTTTATTCAATGGCCATGTACATAGTCTTGAAGCATGGTTTGCGGCCATTCGTTCTCGTGCTGGTGCTCTAGTTGAAGGTCCTCCTTCAGAGGAAAGTCTTATCAGACTTGCTAAAGAAGCTCTTCATCGATCCCCTGCTGCTGTTCACGTTGTTGATCTCCTTGATATGCGTGACTTCAGGAATCTTACTAAGTGGTCACAATATGAGGAACTGATTCGTTCTTTCCTTGTCCCAGTAAAAACAGCTGATCCATATGTCGTTCTTATGGAACTAGTGAATGCTACACCCATGAGTAATGAATCGTTGAGTGCATTTGCTGTTAGATTAGACAAACTTTTATCATCATTTATCAATGCTGTCCAGTCCTCAGCTTTTCTCCCTGAAGAGGTTAAACCATTCACAGAACCGTTTGCTAAAATAGCAGCTTTTGGAGCAATCAAAGAACTAATGCCGCCTGCTTCTGTGTGTGCTTATGAGGCTCATCCTCCAACTGTGACGATGGAACCACTTACAGCCTTAAATCATGTACATTCCTTGTGCCCCCAGGGTACTTTCCCATGTATCAAAAGTAATGTCACACATATGCCTCAGTCTGCACCACCTCTTGTTTGCGCCACAGAGACAAATCGTGGTCATCAACCATCTCCGCGATCACCAAGAACCAGTGTACAGAGTCGTTATAAACCTCATAGTATTCATAGTACATTCAGTAACCATAGTCGGCGAACTTGTTACAACTGTGGTTTCCGTGGCCATATTGCAATTAATTGTCCTGATAGTTACCCTAAGAGACGTCGTACTGATGATGAGTACCCCTCTATAACCTTCAGTACTCTAGGTCTTTCTGTGGCCGTTCCAACCGCAGAACCCGTAGAGGAAACAGATATCGTGGTTCTCAAAATAACCAGAACCAGGCTAATTCTTCCAATTCTCAAACTAACCAGAACCAGGCTCATTCTTCCAATTTGGGGGAATTCGAGCGCCCTAGTCAAACCATCCCATGGTGACAGTAGGTGATAATGAGTACACCATCCCCGTTCACAATTCCTTTGAAGCCTTAAGCAGTCTCGAGAATGACAATCCTGCTGATGATGTTGCTTCACATGTCTCTGACATAGATGATTTTGGGGATGAAGTAGATTTTCTGATGACAATCCACCTTTTTGTTTGCACATAACTTCCAATGCAACCATAGGCCCTATAGTGCAAGCATCTGTTCATAATGCGCCCATTCATTTGTTCATGGACTCTGGTGCGCAAGTCAATATTATTAGGTCTAGTTTGTTTAAGGATAAGCAGTTACGACATGTCCTTCTCGTAGAACCTGCGTGTCCGAGGTCGGACTTCCCTAACTTTTTCTATCCAAGGTAGAGACTTCACTGCTTCCTTCCTTGTTGTCGACCAGATTACTTTCCCTGCTGACCTTCTACTGGGCTTTGCTTCCATGCGAGACTTACGCATTGTGCTCGACCCTTATCGATGGCATGCCCAAATTGACGACTTGATCGTTCCATTCTGGGGTTACCAGCTTGGATCCGAGATCTGCCATACTGCCGCAGAGTATGACACTCGAATTAAGTCCTTACAGGCCAGTGCATTTTCCAGTAGCATACCCAAGCGGTCAGGCACTGATGATCCTGTCACTTCTGTCTGTGTTCCTGCAACTTCAGACTTGCAAGATAGTGTCCAGTTACCTCAAGTGTCCGAGGACGCTCTGACTACCTTGAGTGCTGAGCCTATCCCTGCAATGTCTGCTAGTTCAAGTAGTAGTTTCTCCACAGGGGAAACCTTGTCGGAAAACAATTACTTGCAACTAGTAATGCCATCTCTTGTTGATGTCACATGCCGTCTGCAGAAAGACGTTTCTGTCGCAGCTAGTGCCCTCACTAGAGTGTCTGTAGTTGTTCCTAGTGTTCCAGATGGTGATAACGTCCTAGTTGACAGTGATTCTTGCAAAGTAAAAGGCCTATTTGTTGAACCATCCTTACATGTTGTAAGAGATAGTAAGATCCATTTCTTCCTAGCCAACACTTCTGGTCACAGTGTTCGCCTCAGAGCAAATACCAATCTTGTTGACCTTGTTCACTATCCTTACCCTGTTCAGGTAGAGGATGAGTTGTCACCTGACCAGTGGGTCGGTGCTATTTCTGCCGGGGAGACCTCATCCACTTCACTGGATCAATCTGTTCCACCAGTTGAGGAGAAAGACTTAGCTCCCACTGACTTCCCAGATGAAGTCAAGCGTTTGTTGACTCTGTTGAACAAACGTCGTAAAGCCATTGCCTTACCAGGTGAGAAGATGGGTATAACGAACTTGTCCCATCGTATTCCACTTGAACCTGGTACTAGACCTATCTACATACCTGTGTACAGAATGCCTCATTCACAAGTTGCTGTCGCAGAAGAATTGATCAATCAAATGCTTGATGATGGAGTTATTGCACCTAGCAATTCACCTTGGAATGCACCCTTGATCCTAGTACCTAAGAAGGATGGTACTTGGCGCCCAGTAATTGACTTTAGGAAGTTAAATGCGAAAACCATTCCAGATCGCTTCCCACTTCCTGTACTGGGTGATCTTTTACGTAACATCGGAGATAACAAAGTCTTTTCAACCCTGGATTTGTTACAAGGGTTTTGGCAAGTCCCTCTTCACGAGGACAGCCAAGAGCTAACTGCATTCTCCACTCCTACAGGTCATTATCACTTCCTCCGTATGGCGTTTGGATTACGATCTTCCCCTATCACGTTCTCAAGGCTCATGACTAATATCTTTAGAGGTCTCATAGGTAATGCACTTATGGTGTACTTAGATGACGTAATCGTCATGTCTAAAGACGTGGATACACACTTGAAAAGACTTGATGTAGTACTTGGTAAGCTTGAAGAAGCCAATTTAAAGATCAAACTGTCTAAATGTCAATTTTTCAGATCAGAAATTAAGTTTCTTGGTCACGTAGTCACTCCTAGAGGGGTTACGACTGACCAAAGTAAAGTAACTGCAGTACTAAATTTTCCAACACCCAAAACTGCTGATGCCGTAAGATCCTTTGTGGGCTTAGCAGGTTTTTATAGATCTTTCATTGCCAATTTTTCTTCCATAGCTGCTCCTCTAACTGAGTTGCTTAAGAAAGATGCTCCTTTTGTTTGGACCTTCCGTCAAGAAAGAGCATTCCAAACTCTAAAAGAAAAGCTAACATCTGCTCCAATTTTGAAATTTCCAGATTTTTCTAAGCCCTTCTATCTGACAACTGATGCTAGTTCAATTGGCATAGGTGCCGTACTAGCTCAGAAGACCGATGGCAAGTACAACGCAGTTGCATTTGCTAGCCGAGTCCTTACGAAAGCTGAACGTAATTATACAGTAACTGAGCAAGAAGCTTTAGCAATAGTATGGTCTTTAAAGCACTTCCGAGACTTATCAGTACTCTGTTCATGTCTTGATAGACCATGCTCCACTGATACCTTTATTCCAGAACAAACAACCTACTGGAAGGTTAGCCAGATGGACCTTGACTATCCAAGAGTTCAATCCCACCTTTGAGCATTTACCTGGCAAGTCAAATGTAGTCGCAGATGCCTTATCGCGACATGTTAGTATAGTAACTGCAGACCCTCCATTTAGTGCTGAAGATGTAAAGAATGCTCAACGAACAGATCCCATGTGGCCTGGTGTGATTCGATTCCTGCTCCAGGAAGATCTTATTCTGACTGTGAAGCCACCAGCACCCATCAGTGACTTTGTCATGAACCAAGAATTACTGTATCGAACAGCCGAGTTGGGTACTCCTAGCAGAAGAGTATACCAGTTAGTAATTCCACAGTCACTAGTGAATGTAGCCACAGCTAGTTCATGATGTACCAGGTGTTGCACACCCTGGTATGGATCGTTCAGTAAAACAAGCCAGATTGAAATACTTTTGGCCTCGTATAGCAACTGATATTTCTGAGTATGTTAAGAAATGTAGTGTCTGCATGCAACATAAAGGTAATGCTAATGGTCCTAATCCAATCCAAGTATATCCAACTACTAGCGAACCGTGGGAAAGAGTTGCGCTAGATTTGTTAACTAATTTCCAATGTTCCCTCCAAGGCAACAAACATCTGTGTGTTATGGTAGACCATTTCACCAGATATTGTGAGTTAGTTCCTATTGCAGATAAGACTGCCGAGACAGTAGCTAAAGCATTTAAAGAACGCATTATCTGCAGGCATACCACCCCTAAGTCCCTAGTAACAGATAATGGAGGTGAATTCTGTAATGAGATTCTTGAAAATTTGTGTACCTTGTACAAGATCTCTAAATCCACCATTGTTCCTCATCATCCTGCCAGCAATGGGTTAGCGGAACGAACCAATAAGAAAGTACTTGATGTCTTGAGAGCCACTATCAATCCCAACAGTGAAACTTGGGATGAAGTTATACCTGATGTGCAGTGTGCTATAAATTCTGCTTACAATGTTTCTATAGGTGACACTCCACATTATGCATTGTACGGTGTAGATAAACGTTTGCCTTATGAGTTGTTATATTCTAATCCGAAACCAAATTACAACCCTGATGATTTCATAGCAACTCGTACCAGCTTAGCTCAAAGTGTTTTTAGAAGAATCCGTGAAACACTTCATAAATCAACAGCAGAATTTACAAGAGTCGCAAACACTTGAGCAAAGCCATCCAAAATCAAAGTAGGTTCGAGAGTTATGCTGATTAACTTTAACAAAACGTCTGCAATGCCAAAGCTTGATCAAAAGTTTGTTGGTCCTTATCGAGTAGTTGAACATATCACTGGTAATAAGTATAAGGTTAGAGAAATTAGTACTGGTCAGTATAAAGAATCGCATTTAGATCATATGAAGTTAGTATGTGATGATAATGATGTTCCAACCCAGACTAATGTGACAGACTCTGACAATCCTCCTGATCCTGTACTCTCTTCCTCTGATATTCAGTCAGACGATCAACCTGAATGTCGTTATTCCCTACGTACACGACAGGTATTGAGAAATCCTCAAGTATCATTTGTAACATCCAATTCAGATTTGCCTCAAATACAGCATGAGTTAGCCAATGCTACAGAGTTTGATCCTCTCAGAGATGACACTCATTCTGCATATGTCAATCTCACCCTAGCAGAGTTGGGGTTAAATGTAAATAACCTGTATAGATGAATAATTACAGTATCAACTTATCAGTATTCAAGAATTTTTTTTTGTGTTCACGTTCTCTTCGAGTTCTGAGAGTTAACAGTCTAGATTTGAGTGCACCGAATCTGCCTTTCTGTTAAACACTCTTTCTTTGTATATATTCCTTCCTCAGAATCCGTACATCACATGAATACAGATCGATCGATCAAATTTTTTTTATCACTTCCACTGTGTAATCCCAACGTTGAGTTTCATTCGATGAGTTGTGCTATATTATACCTTGTATTGCATTACAGTTTCAGTTACATAAGCTTCCATTCCAATGTTCTACTTATGTATGTTATAATGTTTAATTGTTGTGTACTTTGACATTGTATAGAATCAGCCCAAGCCGTACACCTGCCATCTCTAGTTTGTATTCGTTGTATGTCGGGACGACATACGTTAGCGTCGCCGAGCTCTCAGTAGTAGTAACCAGTTACCAGTAACCAGTGTACCAGTAGTTGACTCACTACCAACCGTCTCTGCCTGAGTCACTGTCTCTATTCATATTGTGCTGACCACAGCAGTATTCAAAGACCCCCTCACATATGGGTACTGTGGGCAGCCAGTTAGTGATACGAGAGTGAGCAAGGAGATAGGCAGGCTGCTTGGGCGCTCCCCACATTATCTGTAATTATACGTACTACCAGCCTACGTGAGTATTACTTTACCCTATCCACGTATCGAACTCCCACATGATACACTAATACCCAGGATGCCACCCACACCAGTCCACTAACACCCAGGATGCCACCCACACCAGTCCACTAACTCCCAGGATGCCACCCACACCAGTCCACTAACACCCAGGATGCCACCCACACCAATCCACTAACACCCAGGATGTGACCCACACCAGTCCACTAACACCCAGGATGCCACCCACACCAGTCCACTAACACCCAGGATGTGACCCACACGAGTCCACTAGCACCCAGGATGCCACCCACACCAGTCCACTAACACCCAGGATGTGACCCCACACGAGTCCACTAACACCCAGGATGCCACCCACACCAGTCCACTAACACCCAGGATGCCACCCACACCAGTCCACTAACACCCAGGATGCCACCCACACCAGTCCACTAACACCCTGGATGTGAACCACACCAGTCCACTAACACCCAGGATGCCACCCACACCAGTCCACTAACACCCAGGATGCCACCCACACCAGTCCACTAACACCCAGGTACCTACTTACTGCTAGGTGAACACATGTAAAGAAAGAAGTCGAAATATTTCTACCCCGCCGGGAATCGAACCCGGGCCCTCCGTGTGTGAAGCAAGAGCATTACCAGTCAGTCCACGGGTCACCCGTGACTATATGTAATTATAATATTTGCTGTTAGTTAGTTTAATATGTTTATTATGCACCCCATACCCATCCTGTGGGCGGTAGTCAAAAGATTACTGAGGTACATAATGGGTCCAGGGACTGGGCCTCAAAGTTTTGATAGCTGAGCAAGTTACAGAGGTAATGAATTCACAATTTACAAAGGTAATGAACTCACAATTTACAAAGGTAATGAACTCCAGGTAGGTCTAGTCACAATCATGACAAGTTACAAAGGTATTTACAGATTACAGAGGTACACAATGGGTCCAGGGACCGGGCTCCAAAGTTTTGATGGCTGAACTAGGTACAAGGTAATGAACTCACAAGTTACAAAGGTAATGAGCTCACAAGTTACAAAGGTAATGAATACTGTAAGAATGGTTACTTACGTTTATACATGGCTACAATCATGAACAAATTTTAGAGTAATGAGCAATTCACACTTCCACACCCGGTCACAACTGTAGTGAGTTATTGGTGCAAATATTGATTGTTGAGTCTCTCTCTCTCTCTCACACACACACACACACACACATACAAATTCATACACACACACACAAACTCATACACACACATGCACACACTCATACACACACACACTCATACACACACACTCATACTCACACACACACACACACACACACACACACACATGCACACATGTGGTAATGCTTTATTTACAGCTAGCAAAGTCAGGGTATTTCTCCAGAATGGTCTGCAATATAACACTGTGGATAAAATACTTTGCCATTTCTTGAACACTTCTGAGTGAGTTGTTTCTAAATTCATTATTTGCTGTCGTGTAGAAAAGGAATTAAAAATTCCCTAAAAAAATACTATAAGCTAAAGACGAAAATATTAATAAAATTTTCCAGAATGTGAGGAAGCTTAGTTTTTATACGAGAATAATAATAATAGCGCTTATTGTATATAAAGTTTTTAATAATCTTAAATATTTTTTTAAAATATTTATGTAATTTGCTACTCTTAATAATATTATTTTTTATCTTAAAGAGAAAAATTGTAATATTCCTGATTAGTTGATAATTTATAATTTACAATTATCGTCTCTGTTTTGGTAAGTTTTCTGTCAGTCGTAAAGGTTAACTAAACTATTATAAAAAGTCAGAAAGTTTATTTAGATACAGGTATACTAAGTACAATTATCATACATAGTAATGTATGTGTACAATACCTATTATAATGCATGTTGCCCCGTGGACTGGTGGCTAAAGTTTTCGTTACACACGAAAGTCCGGGTTCGATTTTCAGCGAGGGTAGAAACATTGGACGTGTCTCTTTACACTGGTTGTCTACGTTCAACACCAGGGCGTCCTATCGCGGAGACGTCATCGACATCGATCACGGAACACCGGTGTGGAAAGAAGATAGGACAGAGAGTGTGTTGTGTCCGCTTGGAATATATGTGTTAATTTACGCACAGATTGGCGACGTTTCTAGTGGTCCTTGGACTGTGTTCAGTGCTTCAGAGCAGTGAGCCACGAGAGGGTGGCTACGGGCCCCGACTGGGGCACTGTGCCTCACAGCTCTGCACCCAGTGTGGGCGGCTGTGAGGTCACAGGCAGCAGTTCTGCTGCTGGCTCTGTCCCCACACCTACAGTCACCATGACAGACCCAGGAGAGCGGCGTGAACGTTCCTTGGAATGCGGGGACGAGTTGGAGGACGACGTGGGGCAGGTGGGAGCCCCCACCAAGAAGGCCAAGGATGCAGTGGAGACTACTGTATCTGCCAATCTGCCATTAGATCCGTCGGCAGCCGCTACCCAAGGAGACTTGCACCCCCAGATGGCCATAGGGATCGTGGGAGGAAGCCAGGAGGCTGTAGCTCCTCAACTGGCAAGGATAGAGCCATCCCAGGTCCCTACCCCAGTTGCTCCGGCCTCCACAGTGGACGGGGACTGGCTGACTCCACGTGGAAGGAGGAATTCCCACTCAGCTCGGGCACAAGCAACCAGGGCCTCAACAAATTTAAGGTTCCCGATTACGGGTTTGTAAGGTATCTGGAAGATCTACCCTGCCTCAAGTTCCACTGCGAGTTCACTCTCAGGAACGAGGTTCTGGTCATTCCTCGGGACGAAGATTCTTATGAGGATTTGAAGGGGCTGGTTGTGACACATCCCAGCATGGTGGAACTGGTTGCTTCGGAGAAGGTGTACAAGGGGGTGCTCTTACACGTCCCTGTGCCCCTCCCACTGGACCCCATTTTGGAAGTGCCCAATATTGTCAAGGCAGAGTGACTCACTGCAACAGTGAACAAGGTGCCCACCCGCCAGGTGCTGATCCACTACAAAGGTCCACTTCCCACGCACCTGGACCTCGGAGTCTGGGGAAGATTCAAGACCCAACCATACCTGTCGGGCCCAGTACAATGCTTCAACTGTCAGGGGTTCAATCATATTGCAGCCACCTGCCAGTGAGAGAAGAAGTGTGGTGTGTGCAGCAAGGCACACGACTCAAAGGGCTGCATTGCAATCCTCAAACAGCCAACCGGCAAAGCCCTTTGGCCAGAGCCCAAGTACGCCAATTGCTAAAAGAGGCACCATGCTTGGAACCGGAGCTGTCCTGTGATGGTGCAGCAATGGCAGAAGGCTTGTCATCAGAACGACCCGACAGCCCCGACGCCACCCAGCCTTGGAACCACCCAGCAACAGTCGGTATGGGCTCCAACCACGGTTTCCCCGATACTGAAGGAGGGCAATACCAGAGAGTTCCCGGCACTGGGCTCCCAGCAGTGGCATCAGGGGGCACGCTCTGGCTTGCAGCAGCGTGGTCAACTATGGGGTCAGATGGCAAAGTGGCCAGGAAGACAGAATCAATGGGAAAGACAGCCACAAGCCAGGCACACTGCCCAGCAGGTCCCAGCTGGGCACCGACATTCCTTGCCATCCTGCCAGCAGGCCTCTTCCCAAGGGCAGGCCGCTACTGTGAGCAGCCAGAGTCAGGCAGAGGTTCCCCGCTGGGGGACCCGGAAGCCCATGGCCACTCAGGCCGGGCCCAGGGTGCACCCAACTTATGCTGCTGCAGTGTCAACAGCCACCCAGACATACCCAGTGACCCAACCCCGACTCGACGGGTCATCCAGCTAAATGCCTGCAGAGGTAATGGTCGAATCATTTCCCGATCGTCTGAAGAAAACCATCGGGGTCATCTCAGCGCTCCTCTGTTGCCTGCTGCCGTCGGCGGCAGGTCCTACTGGACAGGACTCAATGGAACTTCAAGCCATCATCCAGGAGTCCTTCCAGTCCGTGATGGAGGAGGCCCCGGAGTCGCCAACAATGGACGACTAGTCCCAGGCAGAGATGGAATCAGAGGGCCACCTCTGTGGCCCTTGAAGATCCTCCAGTGGAACATTTGCGGGCTGCAGTGGAAAATTCACTTAATGATTGAAGCTGCAGTTCAGTATGAGGTTGATGTCTTCCTGTTCCAGGAGACACCAATTCGTCACATCAAATGCAGCCACGTATCCCGGGATTCTCGGTCTACCTTCAGTGCCTGGAAGGGACTGGCAGGGGCACGGCGATCTACGTCAGGACCATTATCACTCATTCAATCTCCACTGACCCCATCAACTGTGGAGAGAGCGTGGAGGTTCAGACTGTCACCCTACACCTGCTGGATGGACCTCTCGTGGTTTACAACATTTACAGAAGCTCTCGGTACACCCTTGACATTTCAGAGGTGGCAGCACTCGCCCCCCCGGGAGGGTCTTGTTGTGGCTGGGGATATCAATGCCCACCACCCAATACTTTCTTCTGTCTCTCCTACCAACGCAGCTGGGAGGCTCCTTGCAGCTGTGCTGGAAAAGGTCCCTGAGATCACCCTCCTCAAAAATGGTGAGCCATTACATCACTACGGTGGCTGCTTGGACGTCACACTCATCTCTAGGTGGTTGCTCTCGAGTGCAAGATTGGAGGTCCACCCCCGTCCCACTTGTGATCATTTTGCAGTGGTCACCACACTGATGGTCCAGCAGTGCCCGCTCCCCCACACCTACCCCCAGATGGAATCTAAAAAAGGCCGACTGGCAGTGCTTCCAGGAGGTCATCGAGCACTGGTGGGCAGAGTCTCCTCTTCCGGAAGACCCAAATGAGGCGGCTCAAAGCTTGCAGGTGGCCTTCACATGTGCAGCTGAGGCAGCCATACCTAAGATTACAGGCAGAGGGTCATATAAAAGTGACAGGTGGTTTTACAATGAGGACATCAGGGAGCAGAACCACCGCATCAACGTGGTACGCAAGATGCACAGGCGTAATCCCACTGTCAAGTCGATGCGTCTGCTCAGGGAAGTGGTGCAGCATGCACACCATGTCTCACACAGGGTCTGGCAGGCTAAATGGTTCGAGTGGTGTGCCTCCCTCAGCTACTCCTCCACTTTATCTAAGATTTGGACCAAGTTACGACTGGCCACTGGGCAGCGTCGCAGTGTGGCTGGGTTGCACCCAGACCCCGCAACGGAGGCAGAACGTCTGGTGGACCTTTTCACCTCCAGAAAAGAGATGGCTCAACTGCCTCTGGATCTCCAGGACCTCCAAGCCACCCTCCTACCTAGAAGGATGATGGTGATCCAGGCGGCATGCCAGGCTAAGGACATCACGGATGAAGACTTCACCAACCAGGAACTCCAGGCAGCCTTCTCTTCTCATCAGGACACTGCACCGGGGCCTGATGGTATCACCTATGGCATGATCACTCAGTCTGGCCATTCTGGACATGCAGCTGTCCTGGGGGTCGTCAACTGGACTTGGCGAGCTGGCAAACTCCCTGTCGTATGGAAGGAGGCTGACATCATACCGATTCCTAAGCCTTGGGATCTTGGCAGTGTGAGACCCATCACCCTCACCAGTTGCATCTCGAAGGTATTTGAAAGGATAGTGTTGGGGCGCCTGAGGTCGAAGCTTGGCCCTCCTCATAAACACCTCTATGGCTTCACCAGAGGAGTGGGCACTTTCGAAAGCCTTACCACTCTACTGGCCGGCATTGGGTTGGACGCCCAAGCCCACATTGTTGTCTTTCTTGACCTCGAGAAAGCTTTTGAGCTAGCCAGTGCACCTGCCATCCTCTCACTCTTGGCACACAGGGGGGTTAAAGGCAAGCTGCTTTCATGGCTTCGTTCCTATCTCCAGGACAGGCGGGCCCGGGTACACTTCCATGGGCATGCCTCTTCTCTCAAGACCCTGGACAATGGCACTCTACAGGGCGGGGTGCTTATCCCACCCTGTTCAATGTACTGATGCACCAGCTGGTGAGCCTGCCTTTCTCCAGAGGCACCTTCCTCCTCAGCTATGTGGATGACCTGGCACTTGTCGTACCTAGGAAGCACCGGCTTTTGCAACATGCCCAGGAGGACCTCGATCTGCAGGCTTCCACTTGCCGTCACTTGGGGCTCAAGATATCTGTGGCAAAATCCAAAGCCATGATCCTTCACACCAGGGTACCCAATCAGAGGCTGCAGATCCTGGGCATCGGCCTGGAGTGGGTTCACCTTGGCATCTACATTGACAGGCGCCTCACCTTCCAGAAACATGAGCACCACATTAAAGAGAGGGCTCTGCAGAGGGTCAAGGCATTGAGTGCCATGGCCAACCCTAGGGTTGGGGCCAGCCTCGAGGTCATGAGGTTGTTCTACATCCAGGCAATACGTTCCCTCGTTGACTATGGGGCACTTACTCTGGTTCATGCCAGACCCACAAACATCAAATCCCTCTGTGTGATCCAGAACACAGCTGTACAGGCCATGGTGGGGGCTCCTAGGTGGGCCAGTGCAGTGACCCTGAACCTTGAGGCACAGCTGCAGCCCCTTGAAGACAGGATCCAACTGGTAGCTGCCAAGAGGATCGTAAAGTATCTCCGACTCCCAGGGGCTGACAAACTGATGAGGGATTTACGGGTCTGCCAGGGACAGGTCATTCCACTGCATCCCGGCCGCCGATGGATGTGGTCGGTAGCAGATGCCACACGGGAGCTCCTGCCCATGACGTTGCTCCAGGCGGGAGGCTGCGACAGACTGGCAGCGAACTACACAGTGCTGCCCCCTTGGGCACCAGAGCTGTTGGTGGTGCACTGCACAACCCTACCAGACAGCAAGAGACATTGCACCCAGGACATTCTGCAACAACTTGCCTCGGCTAGCATTATGGGTGCAGAAGGCCCAGGGTGTGTGCCATATTACACTGATGGCTCCAGAGACCCAGTGGCAGGCCGCACAGCTGCTGGGATATTCCACAGTAATCTGACAGCAGGTTGGCGCCTCCCATACCATTGCACCATCCTCCAGGCTGAACTCTTTGCCATCCAACAAGCTCTGCAGCATGCTCTTGTAGCCCATCAGCATCCCCCCATCATCCACGTTGATTCCAAGGCAGCGATCCAAGCAATTATGCACAGAGAGCCAAAGGACAACATACACTTAATCACATCCATCTGGGGTGACCTGCAAACTCTCATGGCCCAAGGTTGCAGGGCCACCATCAATTGGGTCCCAAGCCATGTGGTTATTCCTGGCAATGATGCTGCAGATGAGGCTGCTAGGGCTGCAACCCTCGAGGCACAGCCACTTGCTGCAATCTCCATCAGCCTCAGCCAGATTGCACTGTGGGCTGCCGGTGCGGCCAGGCACCCACTCCCTGACCCTGACCCTGGGGATTCGCGGAGCCTCTGCTGGTATGTCAGGGCGACCCACAGGGCGCCCCCTCCAAGCATTCGGACACAGTCCAAAGAACTGAGGGAGCATATCCACTACCTACGCTTCGGGTATCCCACCACTACGCGGATTGTTGAGTGGGCACGAGAGGAGCTCTGTGCCCATTGTGACTGAATGGTTCTGAAGCCCTTGGTGCACTACCTGTTAGACTGCCCGGCTACGATGCCCCTTCACCATAAACACTTCCCAATGACCTCAGTGAGGCAGGCCCGAGAGGATGAGGCAGCACATCTTGAACTTAGCCGTCAGGCACTTGGAAACCTTACTTCCAGTCATTGCACGTCATCTGGTCCCCCAAAGTCGCTGTGAGGGCCTGCTTTGGGCCTCCATTGCACTGCACACCAGACGCCGTTAGTGCACACTAAAGTTTGGTACGTCATCTGGCCATAGAGCCTGTGAGGTACCCCCCCCCTCCTTCCCGCTGAAACACTGCCACGCATGTGCAACAAAAGATAAACGATACTTCCCTACCCGGGGAACCAATGCGGGTCACCAAAATGGAAAAGACCCGGACCAGGAGACCATACCGGCGAATCAAATAGAATAGAATAGATTACGTTCAACATCAGTACAATGTGTACCTGGGTGTTAGTTGACTCGTGTGGGTCACATCCTGGGTGTTAGTGGACTGAAGTCGGTTGCATCCTGAGTGTTAGTGGACTGGTGTGGGTCACATCCATGGTGTTAGTGGACTGAAGTCGGTCGCATCCTGGGTGTTAGTGGACTGGTGTGGGTCACATCCTAGGTGTTAGTGGACTGGTGTGGGTGGCATCCTGGGTGTTAGTGGACTGGTGTGGGTCACATCCTGAGTGTTAGTGGACTGGTGTGGGTGGCATCCTGGGTGTTAGTGGACTGGTGTGGATCTGATCCTGGGTGTTAGTGGACTGAAGTCGGTTGCATCCTGAGTGTTAGTGGACTGGTGTGGGTCACATCCATGGTGTTAGTGGACTGAAGTCGGTCGCATCCTGGGTGTTAGTGGACTGGAGTTTACCTGGAGAGAGTTTCGGGGGTCAACGCCCCCGCGGCCCGGTCTGTGACCAGGCCTCCTGGTGGATCAGCGCCTGATCAACCAGGCTGTTGCTGCTGGCTGCACGCAAACCAACGTACGAGCCACAGCCCGGCTGATCAGGAACTGACTTTAGGTGCTTGTCCAGTGCCAGCTTGAAGACTGCCAGGAGTCTGTTGGTAATCCCCCTTATGTGTGCTGGGAGGCAGTTGAACAGTCTCGGGCCCCTGACACTTATTGTATGGTCTCCTAACGTGCTAGTGACACCCCTGCTTTTCATTGGGGGGATGGTGCATCGTCTGCCAAGTCTTTTGCTTTCGTAGTGAGTGATTTTCGTGTGCAAGTTTGGTACTAGTCCCTCTAGGATTTTCCAGGTGTATATAATCATGTATCTCTCCCTCCTGCGTTCCAGGGAATACAGGTTTAGAAACCTCAAGCGCTCCCAGTAATTGAGGTGTTTTATCTCCGTTATGCGCGCCGTGAAAGTTCTCTGTACATTTTCTAGGTCGGCAATTTCACCTGCCTTGAAAGGTGCTGTTAGAGTGCAGCAATATTCCAGCCTAGATAGAACAAGTGACCTGAAGAGTGTCATCATGGGCTTGGCCTCCCTAGTTTTGAAGGTTCTCATTATCCATCCTGTCATTTTTCTAGCAGATGCGATTGATACAATGTTATGGTCCTTGAAGGTGAGATCCTCCGACATAATCACTCCCAGGTCTTTGACGTTGGTGTTTCGCTCTATTTCGTGGCCAGAATTTGTTTTGTACTCTGATGAAGATTTAATTTCCTCATGTTTACCATATCTGAGTAATTGAAATTTCTCATCGTTGAACTTCATATTGTTTTCTGCAGCCCACTGAAAGATTTGGTTGATGTCCGCCTGGAGCCTTGCAGTGTCTGCAATGGAAGACACTGTCATGCAGATTCGGGTGTCATCTGCAAAGGAAGACACGGTGCTGTGGCTGACATCCTTGTCTATGTCGGATATGAGGATGAGGAACAAGATGGGAGCTAGTACTGTGCCTTGTGGAACAGAGCTTTTCACCGTAGCTGCCTCGGACTTTACTCTGTTGACGACTACTCTCTGTGTTCTGTTAGTGAGGAAATTATAGATCCATCGACCGACTTTTCCTGTTATTCCTTTAGCGCGCATTTTGTGCGCTATTACGCCATGGTCACACTTGTCGAAGGCTTTTGCAAAGTCTGTATATATTACATCTGCATTCTTTTTGTCTTCTAGTGCATTTAAAACCTTGTCGTAGTGATCCAGTAGCTGAGACAGACAGGAGCGACCTGTTCTAAACCCATGTTGCCCTGGGTTGTGTAACTGATGGGTTTCTAGATGGGTGGTGATCTTGCTTCTTAGGACCCTTTCAAAGATTTTTATGATATGGGATGTTAGTGCTATTGGTCTGTAGTTCTTTGCTGTTGCTTTACTGCCCCCTTTGTGGAGTGGGGCTATGTCTGTTGTTTTTAGTAACTGAGGGACGACCCCCGTGTCCATGCTCCCTCTCCATAGGATGGAAAAGGCTCGTGATAGGGGCTTCTTGCAGTTCTTGATGAACACAGAGTTCCATGAGTCTGGCCCTGGGGCAGAGTGCATGGGCATGTCATTTATCGCCTGTTCGAAGTCATTTGGCGTCAGGATAACATCGGATAGGCTTGTGTTAATCAAATTTTGTGGCTCTCTCATAAAAAATTCATTTTGATCTTCGACTCTCAGTCTGGTTAGCGGCTTGCTAAAAACTGAGTCATATTGGGACTTGAGTAGCTCACTCATTTCCTTGCTGTCATCTGTGTAGGACCCATCTTGTTTAAGTAGGGGCCCAATACTGGGCGTTGTTCTCGATTTTGATTTGGCATAGGAGAAGAAATACTTTGGGTTTCTTTCGATTTCATTTATAGCTTTTAGTTCTTCCCGCGATTCCTGACTCCTAAAGGATTCTTTTAGCTTAAGTTCGATGCTTGCTATTTCTCTGACCAGTGTCTCCCTGCGCATTTCAGATATATTGACCTCTTTTAGCCGCTCTGTTATTCTTTTCCGTCGCCTGTAAAGGGAGCGCCTGTCTCTTTCTATTTTACATCTACTCCTCCTTTTTCTTAGAGGAATAAGCCTTGTGCATACATCGAGTGCCACCGAGTTAATCTGTTCTAGGCATAAGTTTGGGTCTGTGTTGCTTAGTATATCTTCCCAGCTTATATCGGTTAGGACTTGGTTTACTTGGTCCCACTTTATGTTTTTGTTATTGAAGTTGAATTTGGTGAATGCTCCCTCGTGACTAGTCTCATTTTGTCGGTCTGGGGCTCCTCGCATACATGTCTGAACCTCAATTATGTTGTGATCTGAGTATATTGTTTTTGATATGGTGACATTTCTTATCAGATCATCATTGTTAGTGAATATGAGGTCTAGTGTATTCTCCAGTCTAGTAGGCTCTATTATTTGCTGGTTTAAATTGAATTTTGTGCAGAGATTTAAAAGCTCGTGTGAGTGTGAGTTTTCATCAGAGCTGCCTCCTGGTGTTATTACTGCAACAATATTATTTGCTATATTCCTCCATTTTAGGTGCCTTAAGTTGAAATCCCCCAGGAGCAAGATGTTGGGTGCAGGAGCTGGAAGATTTTCCAGACAGTGGTCAATTTTTAACAGCTGTTCCTGGAATTGCTGGGATGTTGCATCCGGAGGCTTGTAGACTACCACAATGACTAGGTTTTGGTTCTCGACCTTTACTGCTAAAACTTCCACTACGTCATTTGAGGCACAAAAAATACAGATAAGAGCAGCATGCCAAAGCCACTTATACTATGCATAGCATTACGGGCTGGCTTAAAATTAACTTAAGATGAACTAAGCAATGATGACATCAGTGATAAAACTTTAATGTAAACAGATTACTATAAAGCACAAGTGAGTATTACAAAGACAGGTCATATGGTTGGGGTTTATTATACAACCTGGCCAGCTCGGAGACACGCACTCCACTTTCATACTTATCAATGATCTTTTTCTTCATCTCTATAGTAATTCTCACCCTTATTGCTGTAGGGTTGGCACTAGAAGCTTTCTTGGGGCCCATGGTCACTTATTTTCCAGAAAAAATCACCAAAAACACTGTAATAATACGAAATGTTCCGATTGTATGCTTGGATGTTACCGCAGAGGCTGGCTGGTAAGCAATGCCACCGGGGGAACATGTGAGCGTGGCTCAGGCCGCACATTGGACGCGTCTCGGACGAAGAGCGGTGAGCGGGTTTTTGGGCGGTATGCGAGGCAAAATTTTTGCGAAAAAAGCAAGCGGTATGCGGATTGTACGGTATGCGATGCGTGCGGTATGCGGGGGTCCACTGTACAGTGGAACCTCTACTTACGAGTTTAATCCGTTCCATGACCTTGCTCACAACTGGATTTGCTCTTTTGCAGAGTCAATTTTCCTCATTTAAATTAATTGAAATGGAATTAATTCGTTCCAGTGAAATTCAAGGCACGAGAAAATACTTTAATAATTTCCCTAATATCAACTCTACAGCTTATTTATCTATCACAATTCATGTAATATGACATAATAATCAATATAACATAGAAACATCCACATCCACTAACACATCCTGGGTGTTAGTGGACTGGTGTGGGTCACATCCTGGGTGTTAGTGGACTGGTGTGGGTCACATCCTAAGTGCTAGTGGACTTGTGTGGGTGGTATCCTGGGTGTTAGTGGACTGGTGTGGGTCACATCCTGGGTGTTAGTGGACTTGTTTCAGTCATATCCTGGGTGTTAGTGGACTGGTGTGGGTCACTTCATGGGTGTTAGTGAACTGGTGTGGGTCACATCCTGGGTGTTAGTGGACTAGTGTGGGTCACATCATGGGTGTTAGTGAACTGTTGTGGGTCACATCCTGGGTGTTAGTGGACTGGTGTGGGTCACATCCTAGGTCTTAGTTAACTGGTGTGGGTCGCATCCCGGGTGTTAGTGGACTGGTGTGGGTCACATCCCGGGTGTTAGTGGACTGGTGTGGATCACGTCTTGGGTGTTAGTGGACTAGTGTGGGTCACATCCTGGGTGTTAGTGGACTGGTGTGGGTCACATCCTGGGTGTTAGTGAACTGGTGTGGGTCACATCCTGGGTGTTAGTGGACTGGTGTGGGCCACATCCTTGGTGTTAGTGGACTGGTGTGGGTCGTATACTGGGTGTTAGTGGACTGATGTGGGTCACATCCTGTTTGTTAGTGGACTGTTGTGGTTCACATCCTGGGTGTTAGAGGACTGGTGTGGGTCACATCTTGGGTGTTAGTGGTCTGGTGTGGGTCACATTCTGGGTGTTAGGTGACTGGTGTGGGTGGCATCCTGGGTGTTAGTGGACTGGTGTGGGTCACATCCCGGGTGTTAGTGGACTGGTGTGGATCACGTCTTGGGTGTTAGTGGACTAGTGTGGGTCACATCCTGGGTGTTAGTGGACTGATGTGGGTCACATCCTGGGTGTTAGTGAACTGGTGTGGGTCACATCCTGGTAGTTAGTTGACTTGTGTCAGTCACATCCTGGGTGTTAGTCGACTGGTGTGGATCACATCCTGGGTATTAGTGGACTGGTGTGGGTGGCATCCTGGGTGTTAGTGGACCGGTGTGGGTCACATCCAGGGTGTTAGTGGACCTGTGTGGATCGCATCCTGTGTGTTAGTGGACTGGTGTGGGTGGCATCCTGGGTGTTAGTGGACTGTTGTGGATCACATCCTGGGTGTTAGTGGACTGATGTGGGTCACATCCTGGGTGTTAGTGGTCTGGTGTGGGTCACATCCTGAGTTTTAGTGGACTGGCGTGGGTGGCATCCTGGGTGTTAGTGGACTGGTATAGGTCACATCCTGGGTGTTAGTGGACTTGTGTGAGTCACATCCTGGGTGTTAGTGGACTGGTGTGGTTCGTATTCTTGGTGTTAGTGGACTGGTGTGGGTCACTTCCTGGGTGTTAGTGAACTGGTGAGGGTCACATCCTGGTAGTTAGTGGACTTGTATCAGTCACATCCTGGGTGTTAGTGAACTGGTGTGGGTCTCATCCTGGGTGTTAGTCGACTGGTGTGGATCACATCCTGGGCGTTAGTGGACTGGTGTGGGTGGCATCCTGGGTGTTAGTGAACCGGTGTGGGTCACATCCAGGGTGTTAGTGGACTGGTGTGGATCGCATCCTGGGTGTTAGTGGACTGGTGTGGGTGGCATCCTTGGTGTTTTAGTGGACTGTTGTGGATCACATCCTGGGTGTTAGTGGACTGATGTGGGTCACATCCTGGGTGTTAGTGGATTGGTGTGGGTCGTATACTGGGTGTTAGTGGACTGATGTGGGTCACATCCTGGTTGTTAGTGGACTGTTGTGGTTCACATCCTGGGTGTTAGAGGACTGGTGTGGGTCACATCTTGGGTGTTAGTGGTCTGGTGTGGGTCACATTCTGGGTGTTAGGTGACTGGTGTGGGTGGCATCCTGGGTGTTTGTGGACTGGTGTGGGTCACGTCCTGTGTGTTAGTGGACTGGTGTGGGTGGCATCCTGGGTGTTAGTGGACTGTTGTAGATCCCATCCTGGGTGTTAGTGGACTGATGTGGGTCACATCCTGGGTGTTAGTGGGCTGGTGTGGGTCACATCCTGAGTGTTAGTGGACTTGTGTGAGTCACATCCTGGGTGTTAGTGGACTGGTGTGGGTCACATCCTGGGTGTTAGTGGACTGGTGTGGGTCACTTCCTGGGTGTTAGTGAACTGGTGTGGGTCACATCCTGGTAGTTAGTTGACTTGTGTCAGTCACATCCTGGGTGTTAGTGAACAGGTGTGGGTCACATCCTGGGTGTTAGTCGACTGGTGTGGGTCACATCCTGGGTGTTAGTGGACTGGTGTTGGTCACATCCTGGGTACTAGTGAACTGGTGTGGGTCACATCCTGGGCGTTAGTGGACTGGTGTGGGTCATATCCTGCATGTTAGTGGACTGGTGTGGGTCACATCTTGAGTGTTAGTGGACTGGTGTGTGTCACATCCTGGGTGTTAGTGGACTGGTGTGGGTCTCAGGTTGTTAGGTAAGACACATATCCAACAGTTAGGTATCTTTATTTCGAAACGTTTCACCTACACAGTAAGCTTCTTCAGTCGAGAACAGAAAAGTTGATAGAAGAGACGTGACGACGATTTAATCAGTCCATCACCCTTGAAGTTTTGAGGTGGTCAGTCCCGCGGTCTGGAGAAGAGTATTGTTCCATAGTCTGAAACAATATGCTTCTTGTCAGTTTAGTACCACCCAACCCCCCTCCCCCACCCTTTTGCTTCCACGAAATCCCTTACTAGCCCATGCCCCTCCACCATAGACCTCCCTGGCAACGCAAACTGAGTTTTCGATACTTCCCGCCCCACTACACACTTAAACCTATTCCCCAAAATCTTGGCATAACAACGAGATTGCCTGGTAGTTCCTAAGCGTATGTTGCCCCTTACCGTTCAGTACCAAGACTACAACAGCCGTTGCCTGCTTCTCTCCCAACTCTCCCCTCTCCTTCATTAAATTTAATAACCTAACCAGAAAACCCCTCGTTAGCTCCCAATGATGTTGATAAAACTCCCCCCAGAATCCATCGATTCCCCCGTGCTTTGCCCTTTCCCATTTCACTTAAAACTCTCCATATTTTCCCCTTCAGTTTTTCCCCTCCCAATGCTTCTCTATCACTGTTTTCCAACTGACATATCACACTCCTACACACCTGTTCTAAAATCCCAGCTCCTACCCCCTCCTTTTGCCAGTATTTTTCATACCACTTATCCACAAACATCCCCATTCCATCTGTAGCTTGTATGACCTGACTCACCCTATACCCACCCACTGACTCATGAGCCACCAACCATGGAATAGCCATTGCCTGCTGTCGTTGCTTTTGCCTATGCAATAAGCATGACAAAGGCCTATCCCTGCATAGCACCTCTTCCACCCCTGCCACTACCCTCACCACTTGGAACCTCTCATCCTGTATCTCGCACAGCCTCCCCTTAATTGCCATAATGTCATCCATAGGATAAGTACCCGCCACCACCCCCCTCGCATAGCAACCCCTGAACCTGCCCTTCAAATAGTTAGCAAGCCCATATTTTAAAGAATTGATTCGTTTCCCTTCTCTCACATAATATTTCCTAATCCATTCTTTAGCCACACCATCCCCCCACGTCACCACATCATCCACCCCATTTACCTCCTCACTTAACCCCTCCCACAGTGTTGTAAATCCCTCCAACCCCTCCTCATCTCCTAACACACTCATATTTAACTTCCAGTATCCCCTAGAGATACCCACTAGTGACTCCCATCCCACCTCTGCTGCTACCGCCTGATGATCCGAACAAGCTACTTCTATTGTGCGGAAAAACTTGAACAAGACCCCTTGAGATATAACCTAGCTGCATAACCCCTCCTTTCAGAAGTGTGCTCTACCTCGTACGTCCCCCCTCCAACCACATCCCTCAACTGAATATCCCTCAAGAGGTCTCGTAAGGACGACGACACATTCCCCGCCCCTTTTGGTTCCACGTCAGCCCTCCTAATAACACGGTTCCAGTCCCCACCAACGATGGCCACTGCGGGTAAACCATGTAAGAAGAAAACTAGGTCATCACATACAAATTCCTGCTTTACTTTCACATCGTTTGCCGCTGGTGCATACACACAAAGGTTACCCTCTGCCCCATCCACCACCTGTCCACACACAACACTCTCTCCCTCCCCTCTCACTTCATATCAACACAAATGGGCTTGCCTCCCTGATCAATAAACCCACACCACCTTTCAGACATGCAGATGGCACGTCTGAAACCCTCTCACCTCCAGCACTCTCCCCTCCTTGAAATTATGCTCCTGCAGAAACACTACATCCACTCTATATTTACACAGAAACATTCGAAACTATTCCCTCTTCACACTATTACACAGTCCATTCACATTCACAGTCATACACTTAAGGCCTCTTTATAGTTTCCAACCCTTCCTACTCTCCTCATTCATCCCAGGGCCACCACAGGGCTTCACACCATCTACCCCCCTTCCCCACTTCTTTCGATGCCTCTTATCCTGGCTACCTTGACAATACTCTTCCTTCCTCCCGGCATCAGGACATTGTCTGAGTCTGACGCCGCTGCTCTCTTCCTCGTGATGCCCTCCACCACCATGTTGCCTTCCAAGGAGCCCTCACGATGAACCTCAACCTCCACCATTTTACGTTCCACAGAACACGGCGGCACCTCTCTGTTCCTGCTGGTCCCCTCCTCCTTTCCTTGCTTGTCCCGGCACTCTTCTCCACTTGCAACTTGGAGGCTTTCCCCCGCACAGATGCTTCATCTTCCCCAGGCAGAGTTAAAGTTCTCAAGACCTCCTCTAGCTCTTCCTCCAGCACCATCACCTCCTCCTGCACAGGCACGTCTGCACTCGTCGCCGTCATAGTGGCCATTCCTGGCTCAACACAAATACGTCATACACATCATTCACCACGAAGATATCCTCCACCACATCACTCCATAGGCACCCACTCCCTTGTTTGCCTGTGGGGCTCTCAACAATGGCTTCCACACTGGTGACTGGTGCTTCACCAATCTGCACCATTCCCCTCCTTTGTTTTACACACATCGCTGCCATATGATCGTACTCCCCACACATCCTGCACATACGTCTTTGCCCAGCATAAGACACAAGAATCTGCGTCCTGAACTCCTTCATCACGACGTAAGATGGGATGGGATATCTCAGAGTCATTTTTAGGGAGAAGGTTTCCTCTGGATGGCCCATGTACGCACCTGCCGCCCACTTGCCTTGGGTTGCCAGATGCACAGTACCATATGCCTCGAACACATTGCTGATGTCAGCCTCATCTGCCTCAAAGGGTACGTTGCACAACTTTACCCACGTACAGTGTCGAGATACATCTATCAGACGCACCCTCACAGCAGGAGTTGCATCTAGACTCACATCCTGGAATCTAGTCACCTAAGACTCGTACACAGCCATCGAATTCAGTTTAACGAGGATTCTGAAGGCCCCATTCAGGGCTACACCATATACCTCATCGTCTCGTATTCCATATGTCTTTCTGATGATGGTCGGTAGTAACACTTGTGCCATTGAGGGGGAAATCGTTCCACGAAGCAGCTCAATGCCGATGGTATTCACTCTATGCCTTACACTCAGCGCCATGTTGTTACTAAGGAGCTCGCCTGAAAACAGCAGAGGGGTGCAGAGCACAACCTCGCTCCACTGCAGTCAGGCAGCGAATGTTCATTTACTATACAGGCATGATGGAAAAAAAGGCAGTCCTGGATGGCTAACTCTCCTGGGTTAAAAATCCGAAGAAAATCTTATGTTACCTTATGGAATATATTGCAAACTGAAAATTATAGTTATTCTTAAAGTCAATAAAAGTGAGGAAAATAAAATCAGACATCTTCTTCCAAACCTAACATTTTTTTTTCTCGAAAACTTCTGTTTATCATTCATTTTAGTTCATTTCTTATTTGTAATTCAGTTTAATTTCCATGTTGAGGGCCCCTCAAACCTAAAGTGCCCCAGGGCCCTCAAACCTAAAGTGCCCCGGGGCTCCCAAGGACTAAATCTGGCCCCGGGTGGTGGCATACATCAAATCCAAGTGGTGGTGTAATAGTGCCATCTAGTGGTGGTATTCAGAATTAGTCAGGTTATCAGTGATTGTTGTGATGAATGGTTTGAAAAACCGACAAGTTGAAGATTGAGACACTTATGCAGCATATGGGAATTTTATTCAGGAAACGTTTCGCCACACAGTGGCTTCATCAGTCCAATACAAAGAGGAAGGCGTAAGGAGAGGAGGAGTATGAGGTAATCAGTCCCTCAGCCTGGAGTCGATGTGTTCAGTCCATCAATCTTGTAGAATGTACAGCATAGGGCCGTAGACGTGGCTTATATACTGTAGAGAGGTGAGGTGAAGCAGGCGGAGGCGGGGTCATAGTGGTACCATCCACTAGTCGAAGTAGGTCTTCGTCCAAAGGTTGAACAAGTGTTCAACCTTTGGACGAAGACCTACTTCGACTAGTGGATGATACCACTATGACCCTGCCTCCGCCTGCTTCACCTCACCTTACTACAATATATAAGCCACGTCTACGGCCCTATGCTGTATATTCTACAAGATTGATGGACTGAACACATCGACTCCAGGCTGAGGGACTGATTACCTCATACTCCTCCTCTCCTTATGCCTTCCTCTTTGTATTGGACTGATGAAGCCACTGTGTGGCGAAACGTTTCCTGAATAAAGATTCCCATATGCTGCATAAGTGTCTCAATCTTCATCAGTGATGGTGTTATAGTGAGGGTCAGGACAGTGACCAACCTTAAGGTCACTCAAGCTCAGTTGAACTTCAGTGGTCGTAGAGGAGAGATGTGTTGCTCCTACTCCTGTCACCCCTGCCAGCTTTACGCTTCCTCATCCTTTTGTTACACATAAATAACGTAAGTCATCATTCGCTGCCTGACCACGGTAGAGTGCGGTTGTGCTCTGCACCCCTCTGCTGTTTGTAGGCGAGCTCCCTTGTCAGTTGCCTGGCTGCAGTGGTGTGAAGTGGTGCTGTCACACCTCAGCTAACAACATAGGTGCACTGTGATTGTCAAGATGGCGGTTAGTCTGAGACGACGGATAAATACTGTAGGCATTGAGCTACTTAAAGGAACGATAACGCCCAGTTCTGTGCAAGTCTTATTGCTAAAGATCATCCGGGAGACATATGGCGTACAAGATAGTGACTTGTATGGTGTAGCATTGAACGGAGGACAACGAATTTTCGTCAAACTGCTATCAGCAACGGTTTATGAATCGTTAGTCACCAGGTTTCAGGACGTGAGTCTTAACGTCACACCAGCTGTCAGTGTAAGAATGATAGATGTTTCAGGGCATTATACGTGGATCAAGTTACGCAACGTTCCCTTTGAGGCGGACGAGGCGGATATAAGGAAAATTTTTGAGAAGTATGGGATGGTGAATTATGCTCAACATGGTACGTGGGCGGTAGGAGCCTATGCTGGTTTTCCAGAGGGCACTTTCAACCTTAAAATGGCTTTGAGGCACCCGATTCCGTCCTATGTGTATCTACAAGATTTCAGGACGCAGGTAATGGTAATGTACCCAGGACAACGACGCACGTGCCGCCTATGTGGTGAATATGATCACATAGCGGCGACCTGTGACAAGTGAAGACATGTGCCTGGACCTGTGGTGGACGTCGCAGCACCTGCTGCAAAGGTGGCAGGTGAGGAACAAACATCGGATGGAGGGAGTGGTGTTTTGTGGAGCGAGATAGTGGATCGGGCACACAGGACTGGAGGTGAGTTGGAGTCCCGCCCCAAGCTGCCTGATCAGGTGTCGTCTCCTGTGGATAAGGAGGAGCAGCAATTACAGGAGATGGTTCTTGATATTGAGGAGGAATTGGTGGAGGTGTTGAAGACTTTGTCACTGCCAGAGAAGGACGTTACATCTGAGAGTAGTGTCATCGGAGAATCGTCGCTTCCAGAAAGTCTGAGACATAATAATTTGGGACGTGATGGTGGTTTGGAGTCGTACGTTGAATCATTAAACCATTCTCAGGTGGAGGTGGAGGTTCATCGAGAGGTAACATCTGACCAAGACATGTGTAACATGACTGTCACGAGAAAGAGGGCGGCTACATCAGATTCTGATGACGTCCTTACGCCTGCACTAAGGCCTGGGAAACAGACTGAGGTGAAGTGCGAAGGTAGTGGTGTAGGTGGTGGTAGCCATGATAGGAGGCACCAGAAGAAGGGGGGAGGGAAAGAGAGCACTCTGAAGGTGTCAAACTTAAATTCAAGCTCTGGAGTTGTAAAGAGTGATGAGAGGAAGCAGGGGTGGAAACTTTAATAGGCCTTAGGTGTATGTCTGTAAATGTTAATGGGTTATGTAGCGGTATGAAGAGAGATTGGTTTCATAATTTTCTGAATAAATCTAGAGTGGATGTTGTGTTCCTGCGGGAGCACAATTTTAAAGAGGGTAGGGTGTTGGAGGTGGCAGGATTTCGAGTAGTTACCCTGCCATCTCCCCGTCTAAAAGGTGGTGTGGGAATTTTAATAAGGGAGATGAGCTCGTTTGTTTTGCAGAGAAGCGAGGGAGGAGGGGGAGGGAGGGTGCTGCGTGTGGATGGGTGGTGGATGGGTAAACGTGTGTCTTTTGTGAGTGTGTATGCGCCGGCAGAAAATAACATAAAGGTAAAGAATGATTTTGTGTGTGAGGATCTTGTGTTTTTCTTAAGTGCACTGCCAGAGGTGGTGATAGTTGGTGGGGACTGGAATAGTGTAATCAGGGTGGCTGATGTGGACCCAAGAGGGGCTGGATATATGTCTGTGGCTCTTAGGGATTTATTAAGGGATGTTAGGTTACGTGATGCCTTTGGGGGGCGGTGTGGGAGACTGAATATACGTTTGTTAGGAGTGGATATGCTGCGAGACTAGATAGTGTACCTTTCTCAGGGAGTGGATGTGAAATCTTTCAGTACTGTTGAGGCTACAATGTCAGATCATAGGGCAGTGGTGGTGGAGGTTGGGTGGGGGATGCTCGCGGACATATATAGAAGTTATTGGAAATTAAATATAAGTGTGTTAGGTGATGAGGAGGGGTTTTCAGTCCTATGGAGGGAGCTTAGTGTGGAAGAATAGGGAGTGGATGACATTGTGACATGGTGGGATAGTGTCGCAGAGGAAAGGATTAGAAAGTTTTATGTGAGAGAGGGAAAACGTATTAATAATTTAAAATATAGACTGGCTAACTATTTAGAGGATAGGTTAAGAGGTTGCTATGGGAGGGGGGTGGGTGGGAATAATTTTCCTATGGATGAAATAGCTGAAATAAAGGGAAGGTTGAGGGTGTTGCAAAATGAAAGGTTTCAAGCTGTAAGGGTGCAGGCAGGGGTGGAGGAAGTGCTTTGGGGCGACAAGCCGTCAGCGTGTGTTTTGCAGCATCAAAAGCAAAGGCAGGCGGTGACAGCTATACCATGTTTAGAGGTAACGGAGATGGTTGGGAATTATAGAGCAGGGCAGGAGATACGAACCACGAAGGGGATGTGTGCGTATGCGGAGGCTTGGTACGAGAAGTACTGGAACAGTGGGGGGGGTGGGTGACGTGGCGTTGGACAAGGTGTGTACGTATGTGACGTGTAATTTAAGAAATAGTGATAGAAAGGCTTTAGGTGGGACTATTACGGCAGAGGAAATAGAGAATGCGTTAAGGGGAATGAGGAAGGGGAAAGTTCCCGGTATTGACGGTCTCCTGGTAGAATTTTATTTGCAACATATCTGGTCAGTATTTCCCGGGGGCTCCATCTATGCCCCTCGTTTCTTTCCTCAAAGTCTGCCAGAGAGTTAGTACCCTTGGACTTTTCTTCTCTCAGAGAAGAACAGTATAATATGCCTTTTACACTTCAAGAACTAGAGGCAATGCTCTCAGCTTGCCGATCATCGGCAGCTGGGCCTGACGACATTCATATTCGTATGTTACAACATTTACATCGGTCAGCCCTTGTAGTCCTCTTACACCTCTTCAATCTTATTTGGGCACAAGGAGTTCTTCCCCAGCTGTGGAAATCTGCCATTGTTCTCCCTTTCCATAAACCGGGTACTACAGGACATGATGCCTCCCACTATCGTCCCATCGCTCTTACTAGTGCAGTTTGCAAATTGATGGAACGTCTCGTAAATCGACGTTTAATGTGGTATTTAGAGACGCACAACAGTCTCTCCACAAGTCAATATGGCTTTCGTAAGGGTCGTTCTACCTTAGACCCCTTACTAAGCTTGGATACATATGTTCGTAATGCCTTTGCGAATAATCACTCAGTTTTTGCCATATTTTTTGACCTTGAGAAGGCATATGACACAACTTGGAGGTATAATATTTTGGCCCAGGCCCACTCCTTAGGCCTCCGAGGCAATCTACCATCCTTAAAAACTTTTTAGCTGACAGACATTTCCGTGTTCGAGTCAATAATGTTCTTTCCCCGGACTTCGTCCAAGCTGAAGGTGTCCCTCAGGGATGTGTTCTAAGCACAACACTTTTTCTCCTTGCTATAAATGATTTGGCCTCTGTTCTTCCACCCAATATTTGGTCATCACTCTATGTTGATGACTTCGCTATTGCTTGTGCAGGCGCTGACTGTCATCTCATTGCAGTTTCTCTCCAGCATGCGGTCGACCGTGTTTCCACTTGGGACACCACGCATGGGTTTAAATTTTCAAGTACCAAAACTCACCAAATTACTTTCACTAGATGCTCTGTCATCTCCGATCATCCTTTGTATCTCTATGGCTCCCGTATCCCCGAACATAATACAGTCAGGTTTCTAGGCCTTCTCTTTGACTGTAGGTTATC
>NC_091380.1:11019992-11067492 GCF_038502225.1 Cherax quadricarinatus | reverse complement strand
CTACATGTACACTGACAGTTTCTGTCACACTACATGTACACTGACAGTTACTGTCACACTACATGTACACTGACAGTTTCTGTCTCACTACATGTACACTGACAGTTACTGTCTCACTACATGTACACTGACAGTTTCTGTCTCACTAGATGTACACTGACAGTTTCTGTCACACTACATGTACACTGACAGTTACTCTCACACTACATGTACACTGACAGTTACTGTCACACTACATGTACACTGACAGTTACTGTCACACTACATGTACACTGACAGTTACTGTCACACTACATGTACACTGACAGTTTCTGTCTCACTACATGTACACTGACAGTTACTGTCTCACTACATGTACACTGACAGTTACTGTCTCACTACATGTACACTGACAGTTACTGTCACACTACATGTACACTGACAGTTTCTGTCTCACTACATGTACACTGACAGTTACTGTCTCACTACATGTACACTGACAGTTTCTGTCACACTACATGTACACTGACAGTTACTGCCACACTACATGTACACTGACAGTTTCTGTCACACTACATGTACACTGACAGTTACTGTCACACTACATGTACACTGACAGTTACTGTCACACTACATGTACACTGACAGTTTCTGTCTCACTACATGTACACTGACAGTTTCTGTCACACTACATGTACACTGACAGTTACTGTCACACTACATGTACACTGACAGTTACTGTCTCACTACATGTACACTGACAGTTACTGTCACACTACATGTACACTGACAGTTACTGTCACACTACATGTACACTGACAGTTACTGTCACACTACATGTACACTGGCAGTTACTGTCACACTACATGTACACTGACAGTTACTGTCACACTACATGTACACTGACAGTTTCTGTCACACTACATGTACACTGACAGTTACTGTCTCACTACATGTACACTGACAGTTACTGTCACACTACATGTACACTGACAGTTACTGTCTCACTACATGTACACTGACAGTTACTGTCACACTACATGTACACTGACAGTTACTGTCTCACTACATGTACACTGACAGTTACTGTCACACTACATGTACACTGACAGTTACTGTCTCACTACATGTACACTGACAGTTACTGTCACACTACATGTACACTGACAGTTTCTGTCTCACTACATGTACACTGACAGTTACTGTCTCACTACATGTACACTGACAGTTACTGTCACACTACATGTACACTGACAGTTTCTGTCTCACTACATGTACACTGACAGTTACTGTCTCACTACATGTACACTGACAGTTTCTGTCTCATTACATAAACATTTACAAGAGTTTATAACTCTATCAAAAATAAGAATTAAAGAAAGAAATCATAGATAAAGAAATAATTGTGCCTGAGAAAATATGACAACGAATTTTACGAAAAATTATTTTTCTTAATATTTTTGTAAAGTTTAAAAAAATGGAAGAAGTTGGATGCTTGCTTTCAATAATTTTAAAAGATAATTTCCCTTATTTTTATTTTTTACAAAGTTAAATGTATATTTTTGCTGTGGTAATATATAAAATATATTTGTTTTTATTTTAGAAAACTTGTGACTCACTTGAAGGGAAACTAAACTATTTAATACTGAGTGGAACACTGTCAGACACTAAGATAAGATAAGATAAGATTTCGTTCGGATTTTTAACCCCGGATGGTTAGCCACTCAGGATAACCCAAGAAAGTCAGTGCGTCATCGAGGACTGTCTAACTTATTTCCATTGGGGTCCTTAATCTTGTCCCCCAGGATGCGACCCACACCAGTCGACTAACACCCAGGTACCTATTTGCTGCTAGGTGAACAGGACAACAGGTGTAAGGAAACGTGTCGAATGTTTCTACCCGCCGGGAATCGAACCTTGGCCCTCCGTGTGTGAAGCGGGAGCTTTAGCCACCAGGCCACCGGGCCACTAGCAGATATTAAGTTAATATTAGCCCAGGATAGCCCAGTATAACCCAGGATAACCCACTATAACTCAAGATACCCTATTATAACCCAGTTAGGATCAGGATAACCTTGTATAATCCAGTATCATGTGAAAATTTGTCTGGACTGCCTCCAAGCGAGTTGTCTACCCTAGCAAGCTCTGTTGACACAGGTTGGTGCCTCAGCCTCACAAGTGGCTTACATGATACATTTACATATAGCTGAACTTGTAACAAAATTATCCTCTACATGCACGACCAAAAGGGTTAACTTAGTTGGCGGAGAAGAATATGTCAGAAGAAGGACCACAATGGAAATAAGTCACTCTGTCTGACTTTTTTGGGTTATCCCAGGTGTAGTGATACTGGTCCTGTGGGGAGCAGCAGCAGGATAATACTGCACCACCTCTAGGGGCCCTTAACAACAACAACAGTTTGGTGTGTGTCATGGGCACTAACACATGGTGTGTGATTCTCTCCTACTTTATCCATTTATCAGCGATGCAGATTACATGGTGAGTTTAAATATGTGGCCTGTAGTTATAACTTTTCTCTTGACATATGCAAGACATCACCATCCCTGTAGAAGCCATTATTAGATGTACTAGTCATTATATTTTGTTGTTGCAGAAGTACTATGAAGATTCTATGTTCAATAAAGCCTAGAGATAAGGCCTGTGTTTCTATCACAACAATTTATTGAACATAGAATCCTGGGCTACCTGGTGGTGATCCTGCGCTAGACTACATCACAACATGGAGCGTTTACTGAAACCTGAGAGGCTAGACTGTGACCCCAGCTTATCAACGGCTGCTCAGGAATGGAAGCACTGGTTTAAGACTTTCGAAAACTTCTTGGGAGCCCTTCCTAAAGAAGATCTAGATAAACTAAGTCTGCTCATCAATTTTGTGTCACCTAAGATATATGAGGCTATTTCTGAGTGTAATACCTACGAAGATGCTATCAAAACCCTCAAGTCTCAGTATATTAAACCTACAAATGAAATCTTTGCACGCTATCGCCTTGCAACTCGCCGCCAGCAGATTGATGAGTCCTTAGAGGAATACTTTCAAGCACTGAAAATTTTAGGTAAGGACTGTCACTTCCAAGCAGTGACAGCTGCTCAGTATTGTGAAGAGTCCATCAGGGATGCTTTTATCAGTGGCCTGCAATCACCAATAATAAGGCAGCGTTTATTGGAGAATAAAACTCTCGACTTAGCCGCTGCCTTTGACCAGGCAAGAGCTCTAGATTCAGCCCAGAAGAATTCTGAAGTATACAGTACCACTCAGCCTTCTCGAGTGGTAAGTGCTGCAATTCCTGACCAAGACTCTTGCAATGAAGTTACTGGGGAACCTGCCTCAGTGACAGCAGCAGCAGGTACGGTGTGTTTCTTTTGTGGTTTTTCAAGACATCCACGTCCAAAGTGTCCTGCTCGTGAAGCAATGTGCCATAAATGCCACAAGAAAGGTCACTTTGCTAAAGTATGTCGTGCTAATGCATCAACAAGAGCTAGTGCCTCCACACATTCCAGTGATCATGCGACTCTAGCAACAGTGACTTCTGCGGCTACTCCAAATTCACTGTCAAAGGCAGTTGTGAAAGTATTCATCAAAGGAACAGAAGTAGATGGTCTTATTGATAGTGGCAGCTCAGAGAGTTTCATCAACCTTGACTTAGTTAAACGGCTCTCCTTGACTCTACATCACTCATCAGGTACCGTTTCCATGGCATCAACATCTCTCTCTATTCAGACCTTAGGGTTTTGTAAGGTAAATCTCAGAGTTAATGGAAAGGATTATCAAGATGTACATTTAGCTATTCTGCCACAACTGTGCTCTGATGTTATCCTTGGTCAGGACTTTCAGAAGCTGCATGGTAGTGTCACCTTAACATATGGAGGTGAACTGCCTCCTCTTGTTGTCTGTGGACTTAGCACTTTAAGGGTAGACCCACCAAAGCTGTTTGCAAATCTTACCGCGGATTGCCATCCTATATCAGCTAAGTCACGCCGCTATTCTTATGAGGATCGGATGTTCATTGAGAAAGAAACTCAGAGGCTGCTGAAGGAGGGTATTATAGAACCGAGTGATTCCCCTTGGCGTGCACAGGTTGTTGTTGTTAAAGATGGTTATAGGAAACGGAGACTGGCTATCGATTACTCTGAGACAATCAACAAATTTACACTTCTTGATGGGTACCCTCTACCTCGAATTGACGATACAGTGAACAAAATTGCTCAGTACTACGTGTTTAGCACAATTGATCTGCAGAGTGCCTATCATCAAGTCCCTATAAGGAATGAAGATAAACCATACACAGCGTTTCAGGCTAGTGATGGCCTGTATCAGTTTACCAGAGTCCCTTTTGGAGTCACCAATGGGGTAGCCTGCTTCCAACGAATTATGGATTCACTCATTCAGGAAGAGCAACTCATGGGAACCTACGCGTATTTAGATAATGTTACCATTTGTGGCAAGACCCAGGAGGAACATGATGCAAACCTTGATAAGTTTTTGGAAGCCGCCAAGAAGAAAAATATCAGTTACAATGAGGAAAAGTGCACTTTTTCAACTAAAAGGCTTAGCATCCTTGGTTATGTAGTGGAAGGAGGTTCAATATTCCCAGACCCTGAACGACTACGACCTCTACGGGAACTTCCAATGCCTCAAGACAAAAAGTCACTCCGAAGAACTCTTGGTCTCTTTGCTTATTACTCACAATGGATCTACAACCATTCAAGTAAAGTCCGCCCATTGAGTGCTACCACATTTCCTGTGACAAAGGAAGCAGAAGCCGCTTTCCATACTCTCAAACAGGACATTGAAAACTCAGTAGTTCAAGCCATTGATGAGTCCCTACCATTCGAAGTGGAAACGGATGCATCTGACATTGCCATTGCTGCAGTCTTATCTCAGGCAGGACGACCAGTAGCCTTCTTTTCGAGAACTTTTCAAGGATCAGAGAAATGTTATGCTGCTGTAGAAAAGGAAGCCCAGGCCATCATAGAAGCAGTTCGCCACTGGAGGCATTATTTAACTGGTAGACATTTCACCATAAGGACTGACCAACGGTCCGTGATGTATATGTTCGACAAGAGGCACAAAAGTAGGATAAAGAATGACAAGATATTACGCTGGAGGATGGAACTATCGTGTTATGACTTTGATATTCTGTACCGACCGGGTCAAGAGAACATCTCACCTGATGCATTCTCTAGGTCCCACTGTGGAGCAGCATGTCATGATTTGCAATCACTCTCAGCTCTCCACAAGGCTTTGTGTCACCCAGGAGTTACACGCCTGTACCATTTTGTCAAATCAAAGAACATGCCCTACTCAGTGGAAGATGTGCGACAAGTGATCAGAGCATGCAGAGTATGTGCAGAGTGCAAGCCAAACTTTCATCAGCCAGAGAAGACTCATCTCATAAAATCCACCCAGCCTTTCGAAAGATTGAATATAGATTTCAAAGGACCTCTACCAAGCACAAATCAGAATAGGTATTTCCTTAACATAGTAGATGAATATTCAAGGTTTCCCTTTGTATTCCCCTGTGCAAATATGGCTGCTTCAACTGTTATTAGTTGTCTTTCACAGTTGTTCTCTATTTTTGGTATGCCAGCTTATATCCATTCAGACAGGGGATCCTCGTTCATGAGTAACGAACTTCAGGAGTTTTTGGCTAGCAAAGGTATTGCCTGCAGCAGAACAACAAGCTACAACCCTCAAGGCAATGGTCAAGTGGAGCGGTTCAATGGTACTATATGGAAGGCAGTTACAATGACATTAAAGTCGCGCAATCTACCTGTTCAACACTGGCAAACTGTCCTACCTGATGCTCTTCACTCTATTAGATCACTGCTGTGCACAGCTACTAATGCAACCCCTCATGAAAGACTCCTCAACTATTCACGTCGTTCCTCTACGGGAGCCTCCGTGCCCACTTGGTTATGTCATCCTGGACCCGTTCTCCTGAAGAGTCACCGTAGGATGAACAAGACGGATCCTTTAGTGGAAGAGGTAGAGCTCCTGCAAGCTAATCCACATTACGCCCACATTCGCTACCAAAATGGTGAAGAGACTACAGTATCTACAAGACATTTAGCCCCAGTTGAAATCCCTATTAGTGTGGAATCTCAAGATACACCAATAGATGTGAAAGATGCTTCGTTTTCTCCTGGAAAGCCCCTTGAGACTACCCCTATGGAAATAGAGGATTCTGCTCCAGCAGTTAATCAAACCCCGCTGGAAAATATCGAACCTGGTGAAGAGGCTCAAGGGCTACGAAGGTCGGGACGTGTACGTCGCCCACCTAACAGTTTGGGAGATTACTGTCTCTGATATTTTAGAAGGGGGAGATTGTAGTGATACTGGTCCTGTGGGGAGCAGCAGCAGGATAATACTGCACCACCTCTAGGGGCCCTTAACAACAACAACAGTTTGGTGTGTGTCATGGGCACTAACACATGGTGTGTGATTCTCTCCTACTTTATCCATTTATCAGCGATGCAGATTACATGGTGAGTTTAAATATGTGGCCTGTAGTTATAACTTTTCTCTTGACATATGCAAGACATCACCATCCCTGTAGAAGCCATTATTAGATGTACTAGTCATTATATTTTGTTGTTGCAGAAGTACTATGAAGATTCTATGTTCAATAAAGCCTAGAGATAAGGCCTGTGTTTCTATCACAACAACTCACTTTTCCCCACAGACTGGCCAGAACTGAGAAAAAAAAGCAAGGTTTTGTCTTACTGTACTGGGCCTGACGGAGAGTATCTCCAGTACTTTGAGGATGCCTCCACCCAGTTCCCCAGGTCTAGTCTGTGTAGACACGTGGCGGCACCACACTGCTGTTCACGGCACTTGTTATTCTGATGGTGTCTGATCTAAGAAGGCACTATCGTCTCAAAGACTTGTTGCTGTATAGCCCTTGTGGTTTAGCGCTTCTTTTAGATTATAATAATCAAAGACACGTGCCTCGTCGTTCAAACTTGAGGCTGCTAGTTCTCCCTAGCTAATATACCTGGAGTTTACCTGGAGAGAGTTCCGGGGGTCAACGCCCCCGCGGCCCGGTCTGTGACCAGGCCTCCTGGTGGATCAGAGCCTGATCAACCAGGCTGTTGCTGCTGGCTGCACGCAAACCAACGTACGAGCCACAGCCCGGCTGATCAGGAACTGACTTTAGGTGCTTGTCCAGTGCCAGCTTGAAGACTGCCAGGGGTCTGTTGGTAATCCCCCTTATGTGTGCTGGGAGGCAGTTGAACAGTCTCGGGCCCCTGACACTTATTGTATGGTCTCTTAACGTGCTAGTGACACCCCTGCTTTTCATTGGGGGGATGGTGCATCGTCTGCCAAGTCTTTTGCTTTCGTAGTGAGTGATTTTCGTGTGCAAGTTCGGTACTAGTCCCTCTAGGATTTTCCAGGTGTATATAATCATGTATCTCTCCCTCCTGCGTTCCAGGGAATACAGGTTTAGGAACCTCAAACGCTCCCAATAATTGAGGTGTTTTATCTCCGTTATGCGCGCCGTGAAAGTTCTCTGTACATTTTCTAGGTCGGCAATTTCACCTGCCTTGAAAGGTGCTGTTAGTGTGCAGCAATATTCCAGCCTAGATAGAACAAGTGACCTGAAGAGTGTCATCATGGGCTTGGCCTCCCTAGTTTTGAAGGTTCTCATTACCCATCCTGTCATTTTTCTAGCAGATGCGATTGATACAATGTTATGGTCCTTGAAGGTGAGATCCTCCGACATGATCACTCCCAGGTCTTTGACGTTGGTGTTTCGCTCTATTTTGTGGCCAGAATTTGTCTTGTACTCTGATGAAGATTTAATTTCCTCATGTTTACCATATCTGAGTAATTGAAATTTCTCATCGTTGAACTTCATATTGTTTTCTGCAGCCCACTGAAAGATTTGGTTGATGTCTGCCTGGAGCTTTGCAGTGTCTGCAATGGAAGACACTGTCATGCAGATTCGGGTGTCATCTGCAAAGGAAGACACGGTGCTGTGGCTGACATCCTTGTCTATGTCGGATATGAGGATGAGGAACAAGATGGGAGCTAGTACTGTGCCTTGTGGAACAGAGCTTTTCACCGTAGCTGCCTCGGACTTTACTCTGTTGACGACTACTCTCTGTGTTCTGTTAGTGAGGAAATTATAGATCCATCGACCGACTTTTCCTGTTATTCCTTTAGCACGCATTTTGTGCGCTATTACGCCATGGTCACACTTGTCGAAGGCTTTTGCAAAGTCTGTATATATTACATCTGCATTCTTTTTGTCTTCTAGTGCATTTAGGACCTTGTCGTAGTGATCCAATAGTTGAGACAGACAGGAGCGACCTGTTCTAAACCCATGTTGCCCTGGGTTGTGTAACTGATGGGTTTCTAGATGGGTGGTGATCTTGCTTCTTAGGACCCTTTCAAAGATTTTTATGATATGGGATGTTAGTGCTATTGGTCTGTAGTTCTTTGCTGTTGCTTTACTGCCCCCTTTGTGGAGTGGGGCTATGTCTGTTGTTTTTAGTAACTGTGGGACGACCCCCGTGTCCATGCTCCCTCTCCATAGGATGGAAAAGGCTCGTGATAGGGGCTTCTTGTGATAGGGGCTTTGTGTAGTGATACTGGTCCTGTGGGGAGCAGCAGCAGGATAATACTGCACCACCTCTAGGGGCCCTTAACAACAACAACAGTTTGGTGTGTGTCATGGGCACCAACACATGGTGTGTGATTCTCTCCTACTTTATCCATTTATCAGCGATGCAGATTACATGGTGAGTTTAAATATGTGGCCTGTAGTTATAACTTTTCTCTTGACATATGCAAGACATCACCATCCCTGTAGAAGCCATTATTAGATGTACTAGTCATTATATTTTGTTGTTGCAGAAGTACTATGAAGATTCTATGTTCAATAAAGCCTAGAGATAAGGCCTGTGTTTCTATCACAACAATTTATTGAACATAGAATCCTGGGCTACCTGGTGGTGATCCTGCGCTAGACTACATCACAACATGGAGCGTTTACTGAAACCTGAGAGGCTAGACTGTGACCCCAGCTTATCAACGGCTGCTCAGGAATGGAAGCACTGGTTTAAGACTTTCGAAAACTTCTTGGGAGCCCTTCCTAAAGAAGATCTAGATAAACTAAGTCTGCTCATCAATTTTGTGTCACCTAAGATATATGAGGCTATTTCTGAGTGTAATACCTACGAAGATGCTATCAAAACCCTCAAGTCTCAGTATATTAAACCTACAAATGAAATCTTTGCACGCTATCGCCTTGCAACTCGCCGCCAGCAGATTGATGAGTCCTTAGAGGAATACTTTCAAGCACTGAAAATTTTAGGTAAGGACTGTCACTTCCAAGCAGTGACAGCTGCTCAGTATTGTGAAGAGTCCATCAGGGATGCTTTTATCAGTGGCCTGCAATCACCAATAATAAGGCAGCGTTTATTGGAGAATAAAACTCTCGACTTAGCCGCTGCCTTTGACCAGGCAAGAGCTCTAGATTCAGCCCAGAAGAATTCTGAAGTATACAGTACCACTCAGCCTTCTCGAGTGGTAAGTGCTGCAATTCCTGACCAAGACTCTTGCAATGAAGTTACTGGGGAACCTGCCTCAGTGACAGCAGCAGCAGGTACGGTGTGTTTCTTTTGTGGTTTTTCAAGACATCCACGTCCAAAGTGTCCTGCTCGTGAAGCAATGTGCCATAAATGCCACAAGAAAGGTCACTTTGCTAAAGTATGTCGTGCTAATGCATCAACAAGAGCTAGTGCCTCCACACATTCCAGTGATCATGCGACTCTAGCAACAGTGACTTCTGCGGCTACTCCAAATTCACTGTCAAAGGCAGTTGTGAAAGTATTCATCAAAGGAACAGAAGTAGATGGTCTTATTGATAGTGGCAGCTCAGAGAGTTTCATCAACCTTGACTTAGTTAAACGGCTCTCCTTGACTCTACATCACTCATCAGGTACCGTTTCCATGGCATCAACATCTCTCTCTATTCAGACCTTAGGGTTTTGTAAGGTAAATCTCAGAGTTAATGGAAAGGATTATCAAGATGTACATTTAGCTATTCTGCCACAACTGTGCTCTGATGTTATCCTTGGTCAGGACTTTCAGAAGCTGCATGGTAGTGTCACCTTAACATATGGAGGTGAACTGCCTCCTCTTGTTGTCTGTGGACTTAGCACTTTAAGGGTAGACCCACCAAAGCTGTTTGCAAATCTTACCGCGGATTGCCATCCTATATCAGCTAAGTCACGCCGCTATTCTTATGAGGATCGGATGTTCATTGAGAAAGAAACTCAGAGGCTGCTGAAGGAGGGTATTATAGAACCGAGTGATTCCCCTTGGCGTGCACAGGTTGTTGTTGTTAAAGATGGTTATAGGAAACGGAGACTGGCTATCGATTACTCTGAGACAATCAACAAATTTACACTTCTTGATGGGTACCCTCTACCTCGAATTGACGATACAGTGAACAAAATTGCTCAGTACTACGTGTTTAGCACAATTGATCTGCAGAGTGCCTATCATCAAGTCCCTATAAGGAATGAAGATAAACCATACACAGCGTTTCAGGCTAGTGATGGCCTGTATCAGTTTACCAGAGTCCCTTTTGGAGTCACCAATGGGGTAGCCTGCTTCCAACGAATTATGGATTCACTCATTCAGGAAGAGCAACTCATGGGAACTTACGCGTATTTAGATAATGTTACCATTTGTGGCAAGACCCAGGAGGAACATGATGCAAACCTTGATAAGTTTTTGGAAGCCGCCAAGAAGAAAAATATCAGTTACAATGAGGAAAAGTGCACTTTTTCAACTAAAAGGCTTAGCATCCTTGGTTATGTAGTGGAAGGAGGTTCAATATTCCCAGACCCTGAACGACTACGACCTCTACGGGAACTTCCAATGCCTCAAGACAAAAAGTCACTCCGAAGAACTCTTGGTCTCTTTGCTTATTACTCACAATGGATCTACAACTATTCAAGTAAAGTCCGCCCATTGAGTGCTACCACATTTCCTGTGACAAAGGAAGCAGAAGCCGCTTTCCATACTCTCAAACAGGACATTGAAAACTCAGTAGTTCAAGCCATTGATGAGTCCCTACCATTCGAAGTGGAAACGGATGCATCTGACATTGCCATTGCTGCAGTCTTATCTCAGGCAGGACGACCAGTAGCCTTCTTTTCGAGAACTTTTCAAGGATCAGAGAAATGTTATGCTGCTGTAGAAAAGGAAGCCCAGGCCATCATAGAAGCAGTTCGCCACTGGAGGCATTATTTAACTGGTAGACATTTCACCATAAGGACTGACCAACGGTCCGTGATGTATATGTTCGACAAGAGGCACAAAAGTAGGATAAAGAATGACAAGATATTACGCTGGAGGATGGAACTATCGTGTTATGACTTTGATATTCTGTACCGACCGGGTCAAGAGAACATCTCACCTGATGCATTCTCTAGGTCCCACTGTGGAGCAGCATGTCATGATTTGCAATCACTCTCAGCTCTCCACAAGGCTTTGTGTCACCCAGGAGTTACACGCCTGTACCATTTTGTCAAATCAAAGAACATGCCCTACTCAGTGGAAGATGTGCGACAAGTGATCAGAGCATGCAGAGTATGTGCAGAGTGCAAGCCAAACTTTCATCAGCCAGAGAAGACTCATCTCATAAAATCCACCCAGCCTTTCGAAAGATTGAATATAGATTTCAAAGGACCTCTACCAAGCACAAATCAGAATAGGTATTTCCTTAACATAGTAGATGAATATTCAAGGTTTCCCTTTGTATTCCCCTGTGCAAATATGGCTGCTTCAACTGTTATTAGTTGTCTTTCACAGTTGTTCTCTATTTTTGGTATGCCAGCTTATATCCATTCAGACAGGGGATCCTCGTTCATGAGTAACGAACTTCAGGAGTTTTTGGCTAGCAAAGGTATTGCCTGCAGCAGAACAACAAGCTACAACCCTCAAGGCAATGGTCAAGTGGAGCGGTTCAATGGTACTATATGGAAGGCAGTTACAATGACATTAAAGTCGCGCAATCTACCTGTTCAACACTGGCAAACTGTCCTACCTGATGCTCTTCACTCTATTAGATCACTGCTGTGCACAGCTACTAATGCAACCCCTCATGAAAGACTCCTCAACTATTCACGTCGTTCCTCTACGGGAGCCTCCGTGCCCACTTGGTTATGTCATCCTGGACCCGTTCTCCTGAAGAGTCACCGTAGGATGAACAAGACGGATCCTTTAGTGGAAGAGGTAGAGCTCCTGCAAGCTAATCCACATTACGCCCACATTCGCTACCAAAATGGTGAAGAGACTACAGTATCTACAAGACATTTAGCCCCAGTTGAAATCCCTATTAGTGTGGAATCTCAAGATACACCAATAGATGTGAAAGATGCTTCGTTTTCTCCTGGAAAGCCCCTTGAGACTACCCCTATGGAAATAGAGGATTCTGCTCCAGCAGTTAATCAAACCCCGCTGGAAAATATCGAACCTGGTGAAGAGGCTCAAGGGCTACGAAGGTCGGGACGTGTACGTCGCCCACCTAACAGTTTGGGAGATTACTGTCTCTGATATTTTAGAAGGGGGAGATTGTAGTGATACTGGTCCTGTGGGGAGCAGCAGCAGGATAATACTGCACCACCTCTAGGGGCCCTTAACAACAACAACAGTTTGGTGTGTGTCATGGGCACCAACACATGGTGTGTGATTCTCTCCTACTTTATCCATTTATCAGCGATGCAGATTACATGGTGAGTTTAAATATGTGGCCTGTAGTTATAACTTTTCTCTTGACATATGCAAGACATCACCATCCCTGTAGAAGCCATTATTAGATGTACTAGTCATTATATTTTGTTGTTGCAGAAGTACTATGAAGATTCTATGTTCAATAAAGCCTAGAGATAAGGCCTGTGTTTCTATCACAACAGTTCTTGATGAACACAGAGTTCCATGAGTCTGGCCCCGGGGCAGAGTGCATGGGCATGTCATTTATCGCCTGTTCGAAGTCATTTGGCGTCAGGATAACATCGGATAGGCTTGTGTTAATCAAATTTTGTGGCTCTCTCATAAAAAATTCATTTTGATCTTCGACTCTCAGTCTGGTTAGCGGCTTGCTAAAAACTGAGTCATATTGGGACTTGAGTAGCTCACTCATTTCCTGGCTGTCATTTGTGTAGGACCCATCTTGTTTAAGTAGGGGCCCAATACTGGACGTTGTTCTCGATTTTGATTTGGCATAGGAGAAGAAATACTTTGGGTTTCTTTCGATTTCATTTATGGCTTTTAGTTCTTCCCGCGATTCCTGACTCCTAAAGGATTCTTTTAGCTTAAGTTCGATGCTTGCTATTTCTCTGACCAGTGTCTCCCTACGCATTTCAGATATATTGACCTCTTTTAGCCGCTCTGTTATTCTTTTCCGTCGCCTGTAAAGGGAGCGCCTGTCTCTTTCTATTTTACATCTACTCCTCCTTTTTCTTAGAGGAATAAGCCTTGTGCATACATCGAGTGCCACCGAGTTAATCTGTTCTAGGCATAAGTTGGGGTCTGTGTTGCTTAGTATATCTTCCCAGCTTATATCGGTTAGGACTTGGTTTACTTGGTCCCACTTTATGTTTTTGTTATTGAAGTTGAATTTGGTGAATGCTCCCTCGTGACTAATCTCATTTTGTCGGTCTGGGGCTCCGTGCATACATGTCTGAACCTCAATTATGTTGTGATCTGAGTATATTGTTTTTGATATGGTGACATTTCTTATCAGATCATCATTGTTAGTGAAGATGAGGTCTAGTGTATTCTCCAGTCTAGTAGGCTCTATTATTTGCTGGTTTAAATTGAATTTTGTGCAGAGATTTAAAAGCTCGCGTGAGTGTGAGTTTTCATCAGAGCTGCCTCCTGGTGTTATTACTGCAACAATATTATTTGCTATATTCCTCCATTTTAGGTGCCTTAAGTTGAAATCCCCCAGGAGCAAGATGTTTGGTGCAGGAGCTGGAAGATTTTCCAGACAGTGGTCAATTTTTAACAGCTGTTCCTGGAATTGCTGGGATGTTGCATCCGGAGGCTTGTAGACTATCACAATGACTAGGTTTTGGTTCTCGACCTTTACTGCTAAAACTTCCACTACATCATTTGAGGCATTTAGCAGTTCTGTGCAAACAAGTGACTCTGCAATGTACAGGCTAACCCCCCCCCCCTTTTGCCTGTTCACTCTGTCACATCTGTATAGGTTGTAACCTGGGATCCATATTTCGTTGTCCAAGTGATCCTTTATGTGGGTCTCAGTGAAAGCCGCGAACATTGCCTTTGCCTCTGCAAGCAGTCCACGGATGAAAGGTATTTTGTTGTTTGTTGCTGGCTTTAGACCCTGTATATTTGCAAAGAAGAATGTTATCGGACTTTTGGTATTGTTCGTGGGGGGGGATTTTTTTTTCCGGCATTAGTATCTGTATCTGTTGGTTTGGAGTGGAGGCCATCGACTGTGGTTCCACTCCAGGAATGACTGGATTTGGTGTACGATTTCTGCCATTTCCTGCCAGTTTTTTTTCCTTCCTGGCACTAAAAAACCTCTCCCTTTTGAGTGGCTGTGGCTACCCAGGTTTTCCCATGGCCTGGATGTTTTGTATCTTTTTGTCCCCTTTAGATGGTATGCCTGGCAATTTAAGTTATAGCACAGTCTTTCCTGTACTGAAGAGGTACACAGTTCAGGGTGAAAAAGCTTACAGGAAGGGAGTTTGCATTTTCCTGTTGTCATATGGGCATGGCATTTCCTAGGGTGGTCATAGTTGCACGTCCCATCTGTTTTTCCAGATTTCCCATGCCAGCAGATACCGAGTGCACAGTATGTGCACAGGCTTGGTTTCCGTTTGCCTTGGGTTTCTGTGACTGTATTCCCTGTTGGTGCATGTTTCCCTGTCTTACTTCTATCCTCCCTAGCACCAACAATGGAGCTCCCACCAGTTGTTTTTGGTAATAACCTATTATTATAACCAAAGAGAAGCGCTAAGCCACAAGGGCTATACAGCGCTGCAGGATAGGGAAGGAAGCGAGGGTATTGGGCGGCAGGAGGGGGGAGGGATGATCAGTAGGTTACAGAAAACAGTGGGGCAGGGGATAGTACGGGGGTAGAGGGTAGCAAGAGATTGAGGTAGAAAGGGCTGAAGGTATCATCAGAGTTTGTGAAGTAAGTCAGTTGTCAAAAAGTCAATGAGAGAGTCCGGATGAAAGGTGGGTCCATCAGCGAGAAGGGAAGGTAAAGAGAGAGCAGCGGTGCAAGACGACATTGGAGGTAAATTCTGCGTGCTCGTTGATAAAGTGGGCAGTCTAACAGAATGTGGCTGACTGATAATGGAACCTGACAATTCTCACAGAGAGGAGCAGGGCGCCTCTCCATGAGATAACAATGAGTAAGACGAGTATGGCCAATGTGAAGACGGGAGAGAGTAGTCTCCCAACCTCGACACTGGTGACAAGAAAACGGCCAGTAACCTATACTCGGTTTAATAGATTGAAGTTTGTTACCGAGTAGAGTAGACCAACGTTGTTGCCAATGGGTGTGAAGGTGGGTAGTTATTGCAGCAAAATAGTCCATAAATGGAACACCTCTATATGAAACTGGTAGGTCATGTACTGCTGACTTCGCAGCAGTGTCTGCCTGTTCATTGCCCTGTACGTCTACATGACCAGGGACCCAACAAAAAACAATATCTTTATGCTTGGTAGAGATGCGGCATAGCCAAAGATGGATACAGAGGACTAAGGGGTGAGGTGTATCAAATTTCTATATAGCCTGTAAAGCACTAAGGGAGTCTGAGACAACCACAAATGATGACACAAGCATAGATGCAATACGGATAAGTGCTGCAAGAATGGCATACAATTCAGCAGTAAAGATACTAGCTGAAGATAGTAAATACCCTCGTACGACGCTGTCCGGAAACTGCTGCGAATCCTACGCCATCAGAAGACTTAGAGCCATCTGTGTACACTGCAATGGCATGAGAATGAGAGTGGAAGTGGTCAAGAAAAAGAGAGCAGAAAGCTACCGTAGACAGTTGGGCTTTCGAGCAAGGGAGTGAAAAAGAACACTCGAACAGCTGGAACTTCCCAGGGGGGTAGGGAAAAGTGAGATGCTAAATGAACATAGAAAGGTGGAAATTGAAGAGAAGACAAGAGTGAATATAGGCGAAGAGAGAAGGGACGGAGCAAACAGGGGCGGCGAACAAATAAAGAATGTCCACTAATATCGGTGACCATTCTATAAATGGAAGGATTGTGGAGATCATGAGAGCATACATAGTAGCGAAGGCGATGGGCATCACAGCGATTGGATAAGGAAGGAACGTTCGCTTCTGCATAGAGGCTCTCAACATAGGAAGAGCGAAAAGCACCAAGGCATAAACATAATCCTTGGTGATGAATAGGGTTGAGGCTAGACAGAGTAGCAGGAGAGGCAGCTGAATAGATCTGGTCACCATAGTCAAGTTTCGATAAAATGAAGGTGGAATGTAGGCGAAGGAGAGTTCGACGATCAGCTCACCATGAAAGATGAACAAGGGTTTTAAGAAGGTTCAGCCGGCTGTGACAAGTTGTCTTCAGAGAGGTAATGTGAGGTTTCCAGGATAACCTACGGTCAAAGAGGAGGCCTAGAAACCTGACTGTATTACGTTCAGGGATACGGGAGCCATAGAGGTATAAAAGATGATCGGAGATGACAGAGCGTCTAGTGAAAGTAATTTGGTGAGTTTTGGTACTGGAAAATTTAAACCCATGTGTGGTGGCCCAATTGGAAACACGGTCGACTGCATGTTGGAGAGAAACTGTAATGAGGTGACAGTCAGCGCCTGCACAGGCAATAGCAAAGTCATCAACATAGAGTGGCCCGGTGGCCTGGTGGCTAAAGCTCCCGCTTCACACACGGAGGGCCCGGGTTCGATTCCCGGTGGGTGGAAACATTTCGACACGTTTCCTTACACCTGTTGTCCTGTTCACCTAGCAGCAAATAGGTACCTGGGTGTTAGTCGACTGGACCCCAATGGAAATAAGTTAGACAGTCCTCGATGACGCACTGACTTTCTTGGGTTATCCTGGGTGGCTAACCCTCCGGGGTTAAAAATCCGAACGAAATCTTATCTCTTATCTTATCTTATTGGATGGAAGACTAGAGGCCAAATCATTTATAGCAAGGAGAAAAAGTGTTGTGCTCAGAACACATCCCTGGGGGACACCTTCAGCTTGGATAAAGTCCAGGGAGAGCACATTATTAACCCGAACACGGAAATGTCTGTCAGTTAAAAAGTTCTTAAGGAAGGATGGTAGATTGCCTCGAAGGCCTAAGGAGTGGGCTTGGGCCAAAATATTATACCTCAAAGTTGTGCCATATGGTTATTCACAAAAGCATTACGAACATACGTATCCAAGCATAGTAAGGGGTCTATGGTAGAACGGCCCTTACGAAAGCCATATTGACGAGTGGAGAGACTGTTGTGTGTCTCTAAATACCGCACTAAACGTCTATTTACCAGGCGTTCCATCACTTTGCAAACTGCACTGGTAAGAGCAATGGGACGATAGTGGGAGGCTTCATGTCCCGTAGTGCGTGGTTTGCGGAAAGGGAGAACAATGGCAGATTTCCACAGCTGTGGAAGAACTCCTTGTGACCAAATAAGATTGAAAAGGCATAATAGGACTGCAAGGGCTGACTGATGTAAATGTTGTAGCATACGAATATGAGAGTCGTCGGGCCCAGCTGCCGATGATCGGCAACCTGAGAGTGTTGCCTCCAGTTCCTGAAGTGTAAAAGGCACATTATACTGTTCTTCTCTGAGAGAAGAAAAGTCAAAGGGTGCTAACTCTCTGGCAGACATTGAGGAAAGAAACGAGGGGCATAGATAGAGCCCCTGAGAAATACAGACCAGATGATTGCCAATTTCATTGGCAACATCTAGTGGGTTTGCTATATCAACACCGGTAACCCGCAGAACAGGAGCCGGGTCAGGAGAATATTTACCACTCAGTTTTCGTACTTTTTTCCAGACTGCACTCATAGAGGAAGCAGAGGTGATGGTGGAGACAATCGCGGTAGCAAGTGCGTTTAGCGTCACGGATGACACGGCGAGTGATCGCACGTTTCTGCTTAAAATCAAGAAGTCTCTCCGTGGTTCTTTTGCATCGGTACCTGCCCCATGCAGCACGTTTCAAACGTACTGCACGAGCACAAGCAGGAGACCACCAAGGCACGCATTTCTGAGAATGCCTGCCCGAAGTTTGGGGTATAGAATGAGAAGCTGCGGTTAAAACGGAGGACGAGAAGAGGTGTAAAAGCTCATCAATGGAGAACGAAGAAGGAACCTCTCTAAAAACAGTTAGTTGTGAGTAAAGGTTCCAACTTGCCTGATCAAATTGCCAGCGTGGGTTACGAAGAGGTGGTGAACATGAAGGGGAAGTAAGAATGATTGGGAAATGATCGCTGTCATGTAAATCCGGGAGAAGAGACCAGGTGAAGCCTAATGCGGCGGAGGAAAAGCAGACTGAGAGATCGATGCAAGAGAGAGTGTGAGTCCGAGGATCAAAATGGGTGTGAGTTTACCTGGAGTTTACCTGGAGAGAGTTCCGGGGGTCAACGCCCCCGCGGCCCGGTCTATGACCAGGCCTCCTGGTGGATCAGAGCCTGATCAACCAGGCTGTTGCTGCTGGCTGCACGCAAACCAACGTACGAGCCACAGCCCGGCTGGTCAGGAACCGACTTTAGGTGCTTGTCCAGTGCCAGCTTGAAGACTGCCAGGGGTCTGTTGGTAATCCCCCTTATGTATGCTGGGAGGCAGTTGAACAGTCTCGGGCCCCTGACACTTATTGTATGGTCTCTTAACGTGCTAGTGACACCCCTGCTTTTCATTGGGGGGATGGTGCATCGTCTGCCAAGTCTTTTGCTTTCGTAGTGAGTGATTTTCGTGTGCAAGTTCGGTACTAGTCCCTCTAGGATTTTCCAGGTGTATATAATCATGTATCTCTCCCGCCTGCGTTCCAGGGAGTACAGGTTCAGGAACCTCAAGCGCTCCCAGAGTACCTGTATTTAAAACATGGAGGGGGTGGGTAGCAAGAAAAGCCTCTAACTGAATGCCATGGGAATCACAATGAGACCCCCCAGAGGAAATGATGGGCATTAAAATCGCCAAGAAACAGAAGCAGTGGCGGTAATGACGAAACAAGAAAGGCAATATCCGGGATAGATAATGCCCGAGAAGGAGAGAGATATAAAGAACAGAGCGTATACCACCTATGCAAGTGGATACGGGCTGCTGTGTAATGCAGCGAAGTACGAACAAATAGCTGATGGTACGGAATATCAGTGCATAGAAGAAGGGCACTTTCATTAAAGGTCCCATCAGGAAAAGGATCTGAAGAATACAATAAATTATAGCCTGAGATGGGATAGATAACGGCAGAGTGTAATTTTGGTTCTTGTAAGTAAACACCAACAGGGGAAAACTGGGAGAGCAACTTCTGAAGCTCACCCCGATTACCCCTGAGGCCGCAAATATTCCACTGTAAATAGGCCATGATTGGCAATGATAAAGATACCTGAAATCTGCAGGTAAGGGTACCTATGGACTAGAAGGGTTAGAAAAGTCCACATGCGGTGGCAGCGGAAAACGTTCAAGCAACGAAGGAAAGGTGCGCTGTGAAGAAAGGAGTTGCGCAGATGGAGAAGAGGAAAGAGAAGGAACAGAGGGTGGATCAGTGTCTATTGATGGTTTGGTCTCTGCAATATATTCAGAGATTGCTTCAAGTGTTTCGGAGTTCAGAGACGTTGTATGGGAGACAATAATGGAGATGGAAGTTTGAGTAAAGATCGGAGCTGTAATGGACTGTACCAAGGTAGGGGGGGCAAAAGGGTGGAGGGAACTGGAGAAGTGTGGGAGGGGACAGAAGAGGCAGAAACCCGGGAGGTGGCAGAAGAGGAAGAAACTTGGGAGGGGACAGGGGAGGAAGGCACAATACGAGGTGGAGGATGAACCTCCACACTTGTAATGGAGCCAGTGAAAGGGGAAGACCTAGGTGCACTTTCATGGATTGATGAGTGACACATTTCTGGGTGAAATAAGTTGCAAGAAGGCAAGTTGTACTCTCCCGTTGTCAAGTGGGTGCAGCATTTTTGGGGATGGTCAAAGGTGCATGTCCCACCTGTTTTACCAGATATACCTTGGCTGTAGATACCCAAGGCATAGTATTTACATAGATTGTACTTCTGTTTGCTGGGGTTTATTGTAGCTGCGTTAGCTGCGCTAGTAAGACAACAGTAGCACTAGTAAGACAACAGTAACACTAGTAAGACAACAGTAACACTAGTAAGACAACAGTAGCACTAGTAAGACAACAGTAGCACTAGTAAGACAACAGTAACACTAGTAAGACAACAGAAACACTAGTAAGACAACAGTAGCACTAGTAAGACAACAGTAGCACTAGTAAGACAACAGTAACACTAGTAAGACAACAGAAACACTAGTAAGACAACAGTAGCACTAGTAAGACAACAGTAACACTAGTAAGACAACAGAAACACTAGTAAGACAACAGTAGCACTAGTAAGACAACAGTAGCACTAGTAAGACAACAGTAGCGCTAGTAAGACAACAGTAACACTAGTAAGACAACAGTAGCACTAGTAAGACAACAGTAGCACTAGTAAGACAACAGCAACACTAGTAAGACAACAGTAGCACTAGTAAGACAACAGCAACACTAGTAAGACAACAGTAGCACTAGTAAGACAACAGTAACACTAGTAAGACAACAGAAACACTAGTAAGACAACAGTAACACTAGTAAGACAACAGTAGCGCTAGTAAGACAACAGTAGCATTAGTAAGACAACAGAAACACTAGTAAGACAACAGTAACACTAGTAAGACAACAGAAACACTAGTAAGACAACAGTAGCACTAGTAAGACAACAGTAGCATTAGTAAGACAACAGAAACACTAGTAAGACAACAGTAACACTAGTAAGACAACAGTAACACTAGTAAGACAACAGAAACACTAGTAAGACAACAGTAGCACTAGTAAGACAACAGTAGCATTAGTAAGACAACAGAAACACTAGTAAGACAACAGTAACACTAGTAAGACAACAGTAACACTAGTAAGACAACAGTAGCACTAGTAAGACAACAGTAGCACTAGTAAGACAACAGTAGCGCTAGTAAGACAACAGTAGCACTAGTAAGACAACAGTAACACTAGTAAGACAACAGTAGCGCTAGTAAGACAACAGTAGCACTAGTAAGACAACAGTAACACTAGTAAGACAACAGCAACACTAGTAAGACAACAGTAACACTAGTAAGACAACAGTAACACTAGTAAGACAACAGTAGCGCTAGTAAGACAACAGTAACACTAGTAAGACAACAGTAACACTAGTAAGACAACAGCAACACTAGTAAGACAACAGTAACACTAGTAAGACAACAGTAACACTAGTAAGACAACAGTAGCGCTAGTAAGACAACAGTAACACTAGTAAGACAACAGTAGCACTAGTAAGACAACAGTAGCGCTAGTAAGACAACAGTAACACTAGTAAGACAACAGTAGCGCTAGTAAGACAACAGTAGCACTAGTAAGACAACAGTAGCACTAGTAAGACAACAGTAGCGCTAGTAAGACAACAGTAACACTAGTAAGACAACAGTAGCACTAGTAAGACAACAGTAGCGCTAGTAAGACAACAGTAACACTAGTAAGACAACAGTAGCACTAGTAAGACAACAGTAGCGCTAGTAAGACAACAGTAACACTAGTAAGACAACAGTAACACTAGTAAGACAACAGTAGCACTAGTAAGACAACAGTAGCGCTAGTAAGACAACAGTAGCACTAGTAAGACAACAGTAACACTAGTAAGACAACAGTAGCGCTAGTAAGACAACAGCAACACTAGTAAGACAACAGTAACACTAGTAAGACAACAGTAACACTAGTAAGACAACAGTAGCACTAGTAAGACAACAGTAACACTAGTAAGACAACAGTAACACTAGTAAGACAACAGTAGCACTAGTAAGACAACAGTAACACTAGTAAGACAACAGTAACACTAGTAAGACAACAGTAGCGCTAGTAAGACAACAGTAACACTAGTAAGACAACAGTAACACTAGTAAGACAACAGTAGCGCTAGTAAGACAACAGTAACACTAGTAAGACAACAGTAACACTAGTAAGACAACAGTAACACTAGTAAGACAACAGTAGCACTAGTAAGACAACAGAAACACTAGTAAGACAACAGTAACACTAGTAAGACAACAGTAGCACTAGTAAGACAACAGTAACACTAGTAAGACAACAGTAACACTAGTAAGACAACAGTAACACTAGTAAGACAACAGTAACACTAGTAAGACAACAGTAGCACTAGTAAGACAACAGTAACACTAGTAAGACAACAGTAACACTAGTAAGACAACAGTAACACTAGTAAGACAACAGTAACACTAGTAAGACAACAGTAACACTAGTAAGACAACAGTAACACTAGTAAGACAACAGTAGCACTAGTAAGACAACAGTAACACTAGTAAGACAACAGTAACACTAGTAAGACAACAGTAGCGCTAGTAAGACAACAGTAGCACTAGTAAGACAACAGAAACACTAGTAAGACAACAGTAACACTAGTAAGACAACAGTAGCACTAGTAAGACAACAGTAACACTAGTAAGACAACAGTAACACTAGTAAGACAACAGTAACACTAGTAAGACAACAGTAACACTAGTAAGACAACAGTAGCACTAGTAAGACAACAGTAACACTAGTAAGACAACAGTAACACTAGTAAGACAACAGTAACACTAGTAAGACAACAGTAACACTAGTAAGACAACAGTAGCGCTAGTAAGACAACAGTAGCACTAGTAAGACAACAGAAACACTAGTAAGACAACAGTAACACTAGTAAGACAACAGTAGCACTAGTAATACAACAGTAACACTAGTAAGACAACAGTAACACTAGTAAGACAACAGTAGCACTAGTAAGACAACAGTAGCGCTAGTAAGACAACAGTAGCACTAGTAAGACAACAGTAGCACTAGTAAGACAACAGTAACACTAGTAAGACAACAGTAACACTAGTAAGACAACAGTAGCGCTAGTAAGACAACAGTAACACTAGTAAGACAACAGAAACACTAGTAAGACAACAGTAACACTATCAATCAATCAATCAAATTTATTCTCTATAAGGATTACAATGCGGAGTTTACAGATTTTGAATATTGTGTGGTTTACATGCTTTAAAATACTAATTACAGAGGAGACCACTAGGACACCTAGCATGGCTAGGTATTTCGGGCAGAAATAGATTAATTCTGAACTTTAAAGTATTACAGATTATGGTATTAAGGCTAAGTGACTACATTATAGTTTGTGAGTTTAACAATGTGAATGCTTTTGTTTTGGCACAATACAAAGTGTCTATGGAAATAAATGGTATAAAATACCGACACAATGGCAATATAAACACAAATGCAGTATAATGTGATCCTTTATTGACTACGTTTCGCCCACACAGTGGGCTTTTTCAAGTCACAAACAGAACTACCTGGGGTGGAAGGAACGCGAGTATTTATAGTCCGGCTGAGGTCAGGTGAAGAATGCTGCATCTGATGATGTACCGAGTTGGGTTGTAGAGTCTAAAAACTTGGGTAGCTTGGAAAGGAGACTGGACAAGTTTGTGAGTAGACCTTCTACAGTGTTCTTATGTGGGATAGCGATGAAGAAGTTTCTTGGCAAGTGGTTCAGCTATGTTATAGAAGCCACTATTCTGGTTGAAGTTGTCGGATATAGAAATAAGTGATGATTCCAGGATTCTTCGGTATTGAGTGTTGTCTTCTGTGGCGATAAGTCTTGAGTTTCTGTAGTTTATCAAGTGGTTGTGTGAATTACGGTGTTGTACGCAGGCATTCCTTGTGTCGTCAGACCTGCTTGCGTATTGGTGTTCTGAAATACGTGTTTGGAGGTCCCTTGATGTTTCGCCCACGTATAACTTGTTGCAGTCATTACAAGGGATTATGTATACCCCTGCAGAGGATGGAGGCTTGTCCTGCCTACTACTGGTGATGTCCTTGATGGTCGTGGTTGTGGAGGTAGATACTTGGAATGATGTTTTGGCAAAGATGTTGGAAACATGTTTGGCAATGGAGTTGGTGGGAAGGACTATGTATCTCTTCTCGGCAGTGTCTTCTCTGGGTGTGTTGAAGATGTTTAGTGCTCGCCGTCTGCAGTCTCTGATGAAGTGACGAGGATAGTGGAGTTTGGAAAATACCTGTTCAATTATAGTGCATTCTTCCTCAAGGAACTCGTTGCTGCAGATTCTGAGTGCACGCAGGAAGAAGCCTATAATTACACCACGTTTGGTTTTTGTGTCGTGGTGAGAGTAGAAGTGGAGAAGATCGTTTTGGTTGGTGGGTTTTCGATAGACTTTAAAACGAAGTTCGTGGTCAGCTTTGCAGAGTAGAACATCAAGGAAAGGAAGAGTGTTGTCGACCTCTTCTTCAAGTGTGAACTGGATTGAAGGCTCGACCTGGTTGAGCTTGTCTTGGAGAGCTTGAACGTTGAAGCGTTTAGGAGTTATGAGGAGAATGTCGTCAACATAACGGAGCCAGGTGACAGACGAAGGAATAATGGTGGAGAAACGTTCGGCTTCTAGATGTTCCATGTATAGGTTCGCTAGGACTGCACTGAGTGGCGAACCCATGGGTAGTCCAAAAGTCTGCTGAAAGAGGTGATTTTCAAAAGAGAAACACGTAAAGCCAACACATAGTTCAACCAGGTCGATGAAGTCGCTGGCTGGAATGGGAAGATCAAGTGAATCGTCAATTTTCTTGCGCAAGAGATCGATGGCTTGTTTAGTAGGTACTTTAGTGAATAGGGAAGTCACGTCAAGGCTGGAAAGTTTCTTGTTCCTGATGTTGATGTTGCGAAAGCGATTGAGAAGATCACCTGAGTGTTTGAGATGTGCTGGACTGATAGTGCCCAAGAGTTTCGAGAGGTGTTTGGCGAGAATTCCTGAGAGCTTGTGGGGAGCACTGCCTATTCCCGAGGATATGGGCCTCAGTGGGATACCAGGCTTGTGAGTCTTTGGCAGGCCGTACATTCTGGCAGGTCTGGGGTTGCTGGGCATGGTGTGCAACATGAACAGACGCACCGCCGAAATCATTCGCAGCAGAGTTACCACAGCGAATGTTCAACAGAAGATCAGACTTACTAGGAAACTACAAACACTCTGCGATAATAGTAATTGGAAAAGTTTAGGAAGACCTGAAATTATTCAAAATCTTTCATCTCGTCCACTGTCAACCACAGAAACTGAAGCCCTCAGCTTAGGCCTCAAATTCGCAACAGGAATTACGAAACCAAAACAAGACCTCAATTTCATCGCCAAAAACTACAGACACAATGACTCCGACTTCCAAAAAGGCTATCTTCAAGGCATCATCTCAGCAGCCATCTCAACACGCAGCTCCCCAGTCATACCCCGACGTTACATCAATGCACTCAAAGGTTTAGCAGAAGACACGACCATCAGGGTCACCACCGCTGATAAAGGAGGTGGTGTTGTTATCATGAACACTGACGATTACAGGAACAAAATGCTCAATCTACTTAATGACCCAGATACCTACAAACCTCTCACAACTAACCAAGTGGACAACCTTACTAAAACTTTTCTTCAAAGGACTCGCCGCATTCTGAGGAGCTCAGAACAAGGGAAGAAACTTCTGCACACCATGCCCAGCAACCCCAGACCTGCCAGAATGTACGGCCTGCCAAAGACTCACAAGCCTGGTATCCCACTGAGGCCCATATCCTCGGGAATAGGCAGTGCTCCCCACAAGCTCTCAGGAATTCTCGCCAAACACCTCTCGAAACTCTTGGGCACTATCAGTCCAGCACATCTCAAACACTCAGGTGATCTTCTCAATCGCATTCGCAACATCAACATCAGGAACAAGAAACTTTCCAGCCTTGACGTGACTTCCCTATTCACTAAAGTACCTACTAAACAAGCCATCGATCTCTTGCGCAAGAAAATTGACGATTCACTTGATCTTCCCATTCCAGCCAGCGACTTCATCGACCTGGTTGAACTATGTGTTGGCTTTACGTGTTTCTCTTTTGAAAATCACCTCTTTCAGCAGACTTTTGGACTACCCATGGGTTCGCCACTCAGTGCAGTCCTAGCGAACCTATACATGGAACATCTAGAAGCCGAACGTTTCTCCACCATTATTCCTTCGTCTGTCACCTGGCTCCGTTATGTTGACGACATTCTCCTCATAACTCCTAAACGCTTCAACGTTCAAGCTCTCCAAGACAAGCTCAACCAGGTCGAGCCTTCAATCCAGTTCACACTTGAAGAAGAGGTCGACAACACTCTTCCTTTCCTTGATGTTCTACTCTGCAAAGCTGACCACGAACTTCGTTTTAAAGTCTATCGAAAACCCACCAACCAAAACGATCTTCTCCACTTCTACTCTCACCACGACACAAAAACCAAACGTGGTGTAATTATAGGCTTCTTCCTGCGTGCACTCAGAATCTGCAGCAACGAGTTCCTTGAGGAAGAATGCACTATAATTGAACAGGTATTTTCCAAACTCCACTATCCTCGTCACTTCATCAGAGACTGCAGACGGCGAGCACTAAACATCTTCAACACACCCAGAGAAGACACTGCCGAGAAGAGATACATAGTCCTTCCCACCAACTCCATTGCCAAACATGTTTCCAACATCTTTGCCAAAACATCATTCCAAGTATCTACCTCCACAACCACGACCATCAAGGACATCACCAGTAGTAGGCAGGACAAGCCTCCATCCTCTGCAGGGGTATACATAATCCCTTGTAATGACTGCAACAAGTTATACGTGGGCGAAACATCAAGGGACCTCCAAACACGTATTTCAGAACACCAATACGCAAGCAGGTCTGACGACACAAGGAATGCCTGCGTACAACACCGTAATTCACACAACCACTTGATAAACTACAGAAACTCAAGACTTATCGCCACAGAAGACAACACTCAATACCGAAGAATCCTGGAATCATCACTTATTTCTATATCCGACAACTTCAACCAGAATAGTGGCTTCTATAACATAGCTGAACCACTTGCCAAGAAACTTCTTCATCGCTATCCCACATAAGAACACTGTAGAAGGTCTACTCACAAACTTGTCCAGTCTCCTTTCCAAGCTACCCAAGTTTTTAGACTCTACAACCCAACTCGGTACATCATCAGATGCAGCATTCTTCACCTGACCTCAGCCGGACTATAAATACTCGCGTTCCTTCCACCCCAGGTAGTTCTGTTTGTGACTTGAAAAAGCCCACTGTGTGGGCGAAACGTAGTCAATAAAGGATCACATTATACTGCATTTGTGTTTATATTGCCACAAAGTGTCTATATTGGAGTATCATAGGCAAACTTATGACTAGTTAGGATTTATTATTTTAAGATTAAGATTCGTATTTCTGTGTTTATAGTCAGTGGGTGAGTGAGTGTAATTGTGAACCACCAGGTGGTTATCATGTAGTTAGTTGTCGGGGTGGATCAGGGAGGATCGACACCATGCCTAACCCTTCTAGGGTAGGGTAGGTGCCTGAGCCCGAGCCTTTAGCTCATAAGACTGTCATTCCCATTTGCCCCCTTGGGGCGGGGATGGCAGACCAGAGAGACCTAGCTTGTGGCTAGGCCTGGGGACAGTTGGTCCCTAAGATGAGGAGGTACTTGTGCCTCCTCCCATGGGAGACTTAGGTCTCAGACACTCCCTAAAGAGGGAGCCAAGGCCGGGCCACCACTTGGAAAAGGCCCGGGCCGGGAGAATGCCGGCTAATCTTTAATAAAATGGATCAGGGAGATAAGATGTTTTCTGACTGTAGTTTTGAAAGTGATGAATGTGTCTGCAGTTCTAGAGTTCTCAGGTAGGGTGTTTCAGATTTTAGGTCCTTTGACATACATTGAATTTTTGTAAAGGTTTAGTCGGACACGGGGAATGTCATAGAGATGTTTTTGTCTGGTGTTATGCCTGTGGGTTCTGTCACAACTATCAAGAAAGCGTTTTAGGTCAAGGTTATTATTGGAATTTAAGGTCCTGTAGATGTAGATTGCACAGTAGTAAGTGTGGATGTACTGAACAGGGAGTAAGTTTAGGTCTATGAAGAGTGGGGGGGTGTGTTGCCAGGGATGGTATTTGGTGATTATTCTTACTGCGGCTTTTTGTTGGGTTATTATTGGCTTTAGGTGTGTTGCTGCAGTTGAACCCCAAGCACAGATAGCATAGGTGTGGTTAAATAAGTGAATGGTATAGTGTGAGAAGGGCAGTGTGCGGCACGTAGTATCGTATCTTGGAGAGGATCCCCACCGTTTTGGATACTTTTTTTGTTATGTGATGGATATGGGTGCTGAAATTTAGGTTGTTGTCGAGGTATAGGCCAAGGAATTTGCCCTCATTATGTCTGGCAATTAGAGTGTTGTCGATCTTAATGTTAAGTTGCGCAACACCTGCTCTGCTACCAAATATACCTGGAGTTCATTACCTTCGTAACTAGTTCAGCTATCATAACTTTGGGGTACAGTCCCTGGACCCATTATGTACCTTTGCAATCTTTTGACTACCGCCCACAGGATGGGTATGGGGTAATAAAGATATTAAACTAAACTAAACTACCAAACATAATATAGTAGGTTTTGTCAGTTTACCTGGAGTTTACCTGGAGAGAGTTCCGGGGGTCAACGCCCCCGCGGCCCGGTCTGAGACCAGGCCTCCTGGTGGATCAGAGCCTGTTAAGTGTAAGTTTATTGGCTCTCATCCAAGTCAATATTTTGAGCAGCTCCTCGTTAACAATGGTGTTGCGACCGCTGGTAACTACAGGTTATATGAAATTCACAGTAACGTCTCGTATTTCAAGAAAAGAAACTAATGAAAGTCACTCCACTCCACTAAGTACCATTGTACCATGTGCTGTTAGAGTGCAGCAATATTCCAGCCTAGATAGAACAAGTGACCTGAAGAGTGTCATCATGGGCTTGGCCTCCCTAGTTTTGAAGGTTCTCATTATCCATCCTGTCATTTTTCTAGCAGATGCGATTGATACAATGTTATGGTCCTTGAAGGTGAGATCCTCCGACATAATCACTCCCAGGTCTTTGACGTTGGTGTTTCGCTCTATTTTGTGGCCAGAATTTGTTTTGTACTCTGATGAAGATTTAATTTCCTCATGTTTACCATAACTGAGTAATTGAAATTTCTCATCGTTGAACTTCATATTGTTTTCTGCAGCCCACTGAAAGATTTGGTTGATGTCCGCCTGGAGCCTTGCAGTGTCTGCAATGGAAGACACTGTCATGCAGATTCGGGTGTCATCTGCAAAGGAAGACACGGTGCTGTGGCTGACATCCTTGTCTATGTCGGATATGAGGATGAGGAACAAGATGGGAGCTAGTACTGTGCCTTGTGGAACAGAGCTTTTCACCGTAGCTGCCTCGGACTTTACTCTGTTGACGACTACTCTCTGTGTTCTGTTAGTGAGGAAATTATAGATCCATCGACCGACTTTTCCTGTTATTCCTTTAGCGCGCATTTTGTGCGCTATTACGCCATGGTCACACTTGTCGAAGGCTTTTGCAAAGTCTGTATATATTACATCTGCATTCTTTTTGTCTTCTAGTGCATTTAGGACCTTGTCGTAGTGATCCAGTAGTTGAGACAGACAGGAGCGACCTGTTCTAAACCCATGTTGCCCTGGGTTGTGTAACTGATGGGTTTCTAGATGGGTGGTGATCTTGCTTCTTAGGACCCTTTCAAAGATTTTTATGATATGGGATGTTAGTGCTATTGGTCTGTAGTTCTTTGCTGTTGCTTTACTGCCCCCTTTGTGGAGTGGGGCTATGTCTGTTGTTTTTAGTAACTGAGGGACGACCCCCGTGTCCATGCTCCCTCTCCATAGGATGGAAAAGGCTCGTGATAGGGGCTTCTTGCAGTTCTTGATGAACACAGAGTTCCATGAGTCTGGCCCTGGGGCAGAGTGCATGGGCATGTCATTTATCGCCTGTTCGAAGTCATTTGGCGTCAGGATAACATCGGATAGGCTTGTGTTAATCAAATTTTGTGGCTCTCTCATAAAAAATTCATTTTGATCTTCGACTCTCAGTCTGGTTAGCGGCTTGCTAAAAACTGAGTCATATTGGGACTTGAGTAGCTCACTCATTTCCTTGCTGTCATCTGTGTAGGACCCATCTTGTTTAAGTAGGGGCCCAATACTGGACGTTGTTCTCGATTTTGATTTGGCATAGGAGAAGAAATACTTTGGGTTTCTTTCGATTTCATTTATGGCTTTTAGTTCTTCCCGCGATTCCTGACTCCTAAAGGATTCTTTTAGCTTAAGTTCGATGCTTGCTATTTCTCTGACCAGTGTCTCCCTGCGCATTTCAGATATATTGACCTCTTTTAGCCGCTCTGTTATTCTTTTCCGTCGCCTGTAAAGGGAGCGCCTGTCTCTTTCTATTTTACATCTACTCCTCCTTTTTCTTAGAGGAATAAGCCTTGTGCATACATCGAGTGCCACCGAGTTAATCTGTTCTAGGCATAAGTTTGGGTCTGTGTTGCTTAGTATATCTTCCCAGCTTATATCGGTTAGGACTTGGTTTACTTGGTCCCACTTTATGTTTTTGTTATTGAAGTTGAATTTGGTGAATGCTCCCTCGTGACTAGTCTCATTTTGTCGGTCTGGGGCTCCACGCATACATGTCTGAACCTCAATTATGTTGTGATCTGAGTATATTGTTTTTGATATGGTGACATTTCTTATCAGATCATCATTGTTAGTGAAGATGAGGTCTAGTGTATTCTCCAGTCTAGTAGGCTCTATTATTTGCTGGTTTAAATTGAATTTTGTGCAGAGATTTAAAAGCTCGTGTGAGTGTGAGTTTTCATCAGAGCTGCCTCCTGGTGTTATTACTGCAACAATATTATTTGCTATATTCCTCCATTTTAGGTGCCTTAAGTTGAAATCCCCCAGGAGCAAGATGTTGGGTGCAGGAGCTGGAAGATTTTCCAGACAGTGGTCAATTTTTAACAGCTGTTCCTGGAATTGCTGGGATGTTGCATCCGGAGGCTTGTAGACTACCACAATGACTAGGTTTTGGTTCTCGACCTTTACTGCTAAAACTTCCACTGCGTCATTTGAGGCATTAAGCAGTTCTGTGCAAACAAGTGACTCTGCAATGTACAGGCCAACCCCCCCCTTTTGCCTGTTCACTCTGTCACATCTGTATAGGTTGTAACCTGGGATCCATATTTCGTTGTCCAAGTGATCCTTTATGTGGGTCTCAGTGAAAGCCGCGAACATTGCCTTTGCCTCTGCAAGCAGTCCACGGATGAAAGGTATTTTGTTGTTTGTTGCTGGCTTTAGACCCTGTATATTTGCAAAGAAGAATGTTATCGGACTGGTGGTATTGTTGGTACTGGGGGGGATTTTTTTTCCGGCATTAGTATCTGTATCTGTTGGTTTGGAGTGGAGGCCATCGACTGTGGTTCCACTCCAGGAATGACTGGATTTGGTGTACGATTTCTGCCATTTCCTGCCAGTTTTTTTTCCTTCCTGGCACTAAAAAACCTCTCCCTCTTGAGTGGCTGTGGCTACCCAGGTTTTCCCATGGCCTGGATGTTTTGTATCTTTTTGTCCCCTTTAGATGGTATGCCTGGCAATTTAAGTTATAGCACAGTCTTTCCTGTACTGAAGAGGTACACATTTCAGGGTGAAAAAGCTTACAGGAAGGGAGTTTGCATTTTCCTGTTGTCATATGGGCATGACATTTTCTAGGGTGGTCATAGTTGCATGTCCCATCTGTTTTTCCAGATTTCCCATGCCAGCAGATACCAAGTGCATAGTATGTGCACAGGCTTGGTTTCCGTTTGCCTTGGGTTTCTGTGACTGTATTCCCTGTTGGTGCATGTTTCCCTGTCTTATTCCTATCCTCCCTAGCACCAACAATGGAGCTCCCACCAGTTGTTTTTGGTAATTTATCCTCACTATTGCTATTGGAGTCCTCTTGTTTGCTATTTCCTGCGGTATTTCTAGTTTGCAATATTGGTTTTATCTTATCTTTGACTACACTTGTTTCCCTACTATGGCTCCTGTCCTCTATGAGGTCATTTATATGTATTCCTTCCTGCGTATAATTCCCGACTACCTGGACAAAATCTCCAGCTTCACCATTACTGTCTCCCAGGACAGTATCTCCAGCTTCTCCATTTCTGTCTCCCAGGACAGCACCTCCAGCTTCACCATTACTGTCTCCCAGGACAGCACTATCAGCTCCACATTTACTGACTACCAGGACATCACCTCCAGCCTTACAGTTTCTGACTACATGGCCAGTATCAAGGGCAGTACCATTCAGCCCAGACTTTTTATGTTCCCATCTGTTGTAGAAAGCTTCCAGGTTTTCTATGAAAGCAGCTTTGATGTTATCCTCTTTTAATACCCTTGTAATTTTAGTCCACAGATTTTCCTCATTTGGGCATACCCAGAAACACTTCTCTGTTTTAATACTGCTTGTAGCTAGTTCTGGGATATCTGCACAAGGGGCGTGACACCAATTTCCACAAAAATGACAATTTATGCATGTGGAAGCCCGTTTGTTTGACTGACCACAGACTACACACAGCTTCATAATGATTTGAATGGTTGATTTACTGCAATTCTACTAGCAACCTCTTGAATATTATATGAATAACCTTAAATGAAGCTCTAGCTATTTGTATTTCTGTTTCTAACTCTTTTTGTATATTGGACAGCTTACCGTAGCCAAAGTATAAACGTAAGTAACCATTCTACAGAATTCATTACCTTTGTAACTTGTGAGCTCATTACCTTTGTACCCAGTTCAGCTATCAAAACTTTGGGGGCCCAGTCCCTGGACCCATTACGTACCTCTGTAATCTGTAAATACCTTTGTAACTTGTCATGATTGTGACCAGACTTACCTGGAGTTCATTACTTTTGTAAATTGTGAGTTCATTACCTTTGTAAATTGTGAGTTCATTACCTTTGTAAATTGTGAGTTCATTACCTCTGTAACTTGCTCAGCTATCAAAACTTTGGAGTCCAGTCCCTGGACCAATTATGTACCTCTGTAATCTTTTGACTACCGCCCACAGGATGGGTATGTGGTGACTACCGCCCACAGGATGGGTATGTGGTGACTACCGCCCACAGGATGGGTATGGGGTGCATAATAAACATATTAAACTAACTTACCGTCACGTTCCTGATTTTTAATGTTTGTGTTTATAAGGGCGCCTACTAGTAATACAACAGTAGCACTAGTAATACAACAGTAGCACTAGTAATACAACAGTAACACTAGTAATACAACAGTAACACTAGTAATACAACAGTAACACTAGTAATATAACAGTAGCACTAGTAATATAACAGTAACACTAGTAATATAACAGTAGCACTAGTAATACAACAGTAACACTAGTAAGACAACAGTAACACTAGTAATACAACAGTAACACTAGTAATACAACAGTAGCACTAGTAATACAACAGTAACACTAGTAAGACAACAGTAACACTAGTAAGACAACAGTAACACTAGTAATACAACAGTAACACTAGTAATACAACAGTAGCACTAGTAATACAACAGTAACACTAGTAAGACAACAGTAACACTAGTAATACAACAGTAGCACTAGTAATATAACAGTAGCACTAGTAATACAACAGTAACACTAGTAATACAACAGTAGCACTAGTAATACAACAGTAACACTAGTAAGACAACAGTAACACTAGTAATACAACAGTAGCACTAGTAATATAACAGTAGCACTAGTAATACAACAGTAACACTAGTAATACAACAGTAACACTAGTAATACAACAGTAACACTAGTAAGACAACAGTAACACTAGTAAGACAACAGTAACACTAGTAATACAACAGTAACACTAGTAATACAACAGTAACACTAGTAATACAACAGTAACACTAGTAATACAACAGTAGCACTAGAATCTCAACAGGAGCAATAACGTCGATGAGCTTGTGTGAACTAACGGGACTCTGGACGTGTTTGGCATAACGAGGTCGCTTTGGGAGGAGGAGGAGGAGGAGGTGGAAGAGGAAGAGGAGGTGGAGGAGGAAGAGGAGGAAGAGGAGGAAGAGGAAGAGGAGGTGGAGGAGGAAGAGGAGGAAGAGGAAGAGGAAGGAAAGAGAAGAAATGGGAGAGGAGAGAAAGGAACTAACAGAGTCAACTTGAAGAATGATAAAAACGGTGTTTTAACGGTTTTTAACGGACGTAACGGTCATACGCGCACGAAGTCTTTAATTAAGTACGTGGCAACCGCGAGTCTTGCCGCAGCACCTTGAAGCTGCGGCAGGTGGCGGTACACCTGTACCACGAGTCAGTGGTACCTTGTACCAGTGTGAGGCAGCTTCACCACTGCTGGTGTTGTTCAGTGTTGTCGTGCGGGGGTTGAGGATTGCGCTGAAGGGATTTAGAGGATGTTGAAGGGATTTAGAAGGCGTTGGAGGGATTTAGGGGGCGTTGGAGGGATTTTAAGTGCGTTGAATAGGTTTTTGAGTGCGTTGAAGTGCTTCTGAGTACGTTAACGGGGTTTTGGAGTGCGTTGAAAGGGTGTTGTAGTGGTGGGGTTGTTACAGTTTTGTGGTGATGCGAGATTGTGGATTTTTGTACCCTAGGATAGTGTTCTTGTGCATCGTTGTACCATACATGCAGGGGTTTCTGTACCTGTAGCAGGACCTGCCACACCTGCAACAGAACCTGGCACACCTGCAGCAGGACCTGCCATTGTATTACACCTACGCCAGTAAACTCACCTTAGAGTTCAACAGGTCATGGAAATACCATAGGGAACAGATTAAATCCCGTAACAAGACTTGCCAGGTCTTCCGGTGTACCACACCTGAAGTTACACCTGCACCAGGACCTGCCACACCTGTTACTGTACCAGGACCTGCCACACCTGGCACTGTACCACAACTACGCAGTAAACTCCCCTAGAGTTCAACAGGTCATGGAAATACCACAAGGAAGGAAATTAAGACCAGTAACAGCATCACCAATCCCATGTGACTTCAAGTGACCCCCAGTGATCTTTGATGACCTCCAGTGACCTCCGATGACTTCAAGTGATCTCCAATGACCTTTGATGACCACAAGTGACTTCCAGTGACCTCCGGTGGGCTCCAGTAGGCCTACGTCAGCATGCCAGGTGCAGGCCCACACCTCACACGGGTCAGGTCAAGCTGGGGTCAGCCACCATGGCCCTTCTGTCAACATGTCTGTGTTGTAGTCTGCTACTGGGCTCCATAATCAGCGGTGTCTACACTATAGTAAGTACTCACCCATTTGTACTCTTCTATTAGTATTCACCTATTTGTACTCGCCTGTATGTAGCTGCAGGGGTCGATTTACAGCTCCTGGCCCTTGTGCGTATGCATCACCCATATAGACTCACCTATATGGGTGAGGTCCACACTCTCCCTGCTCCATGAGCTTTATCATACCTCTTCTTAAAGCTATGTATGGATCCGGCCTCCACTGTTCTCCAATTTGTTTTACTTCTTGACAACTCTATGACTAAAGAAATACTTCCCAACATCCCTATGATTCATCTGAGTTATCAACTTCCAGTTGTGGCCTCTTTCCACCTTGCCAATTCCTCTCAGTATTTTATGTCGTTATCATATCTCCCCTATCCCTCCTGTCCTCCAGTGTCGTCGGGTTCATTTCTCTTAACCTCTCCTCGTAGAACATACCCATTAGCTCCAAGACTAGTCTTGTTGCAAACCTTTGCACTTTTTCTAATTTCTTGACGTGTTTGACCAGATGTGGGCTCCATACTGGCGCTGCATACTCCAGATGAGCCTGACGTGTACAGTGTCATAAATGACTCCTTACTTACATGTCGAAATGCTGTTCTCAGGTTTGCCAGGTGCCCATATGCTGCAGCAGTTATTTGGTTGAGTTATTTGAAGATGTGTTCGGTATGATGCTCACCCCAAGATCCTTTTCTTCGAGCGAGGTTTGCAGCCTTTGACCCTCTAGCCTATACTCCATCTACGGTCTTCTTTAACCTTCCCCAACCATCATGACTTTGCATTTAGTGGGGTTAAACTCCAGGAGTGAATTGTAGTCCTTCCTGATCCTCACCCACTTGAATTTTCCGCATTAGCTTCACATTGTTTGTAAATAGGGACATCCCAAGTCAAACCCTTCCGTCTTGTCATTCACATATACCAGAAACAGCACCGGCCCTAGGACTGACCCTTGTGGAACCGCGTTCGCCACAGGCGCCCACTCTGACACCTCGTCACGTACCACTATTCGTTGTTGCCTTCCTGTCAGGTATTCCCTGATCCATTACAGTGCCTTTCAGGTTATTCCTGCCTGATCCCCTAGCTTTTGCACTAACCTCTTGTGGGGAATTGTCCATACCCTTCTTGCAGTACAAGAAATTGCAGTCTATTCACCCCCTCTCTTCTGTCTTACTTCTGATACCTTGTCGTAAAACTCCAGTAGGTTTGTGACACAGGATTTCCCCCTCCCTGAAACCATGCTGGTTATCATGTATAAGTTCATTTCTTTCTAAGTGTTCCACCACTTTTCTCCTGATCTTCTCCGTGACTATACATACTATACATGTCAGTGACACTGGTCTGTAGTTTAATGCTGCCTATCTGTCTCCTTTCTTAAAAATTGGGACTACATTTGTTCTCTTCAACACATCAGGTAATCGCCCTGTTACAAAAAATGTGCTGAAGACTGTTGTTATGGCACACACAGTACCCCTGCTCCCTCTCTCAGGACCCATGAAGAGATGTCCTGTCCCACTACCTATGAGGTATCACTTGGTAGTCTCTTCACCTTCTTCTTGGTCGTGTGTAGTGCGTCCAGCATATGGTGTAGCCTACAATCATGATTTGCTGGAAGCCTCTCTGCTTCCTGTGAAAATACCTCCCTAATTGTCGTGTTGAGAACCTTACATACTTCCTGATTATTTCCTGTGATTCCCTTCCTTCCTTCCTCAGCCTGGTTACCTGGTACTTCACGGTTGCTTTCCTCCTTTGTGGTCACATGTTTCATCATTTCATTTACTGTCTTTCCCACCAGTTCTCTTCCCCACTACACCTATGTAGAAATTGCCTCATTCCTGTGTAGTCCCCTCTTTTGTAGTCTGGCTTCTTCCATCTTTCTAGTGCTGCTTCACTCTCCGCTGATCACTAGCTCCAAGGGGCCTTTCATTTGTGATTTATCCAATGTTAGAGCTACTCAACGTGAATATGAAGTCCAACCATGCTTGTGCATCCTCCTCCTCCTCTCTCTCTCTCTCTCTCTCTCTCTCTCTCTCTCTAGTAGTGTCCTTAACATGTTGATGCATGAATTTTTCCAGTATCTTAGCCTTTCACATTTCTGGTCCCCCATGTGGCTCCAGGTTTTCCCAATCAATCTCCTTGTGTATGAAATCCTCCATAACTAGTAACTCTGCTCTGCCCATGGGGGTCCTTCTAACCACCTTGATTAATGTGCCCACCATTGTTCTGTTGCTCACATCATACTCTTGTCTTAGACTTTCACTATTCTGTGGTGGGTTGTACATCACTGTAATCATCACCATGGTAACCCCAGTCTGAAGTGTAGCCCCTTGCTTTCCTTCTGTCCATTCCTCTTAACTCCTCAAAACTCCACTGTTCCCTATATCTTTCCTCAGGATCTGATATCTGGTTGGGAAAATTGTGTCTGTTATAATCTTCATGAGATTTGTTTCTGTGAGTGCTATGATAGGATGGATAATGAGAACCTTCAAAACTAGGGACGCCAAGCCCATGATTCTCTTCAAATCGCTTGTTCTCTCTAGGCTGGAATATTCCTGTACACTAATGGCCCCTTTCAAGGCAGATGAAATTACTGACCTGGAGAATGTACAGATAACTTTCATGGCACACATAAGTATGATAAAGCACCTAAATTACCTGGAATGGTTAAAGTCCCTTGACTTGTGTTCCCTGGAATGCAAGCGAGAAAGATACATAATAATATACACATGTGGTACCAAACTTCCACATGAAAAATCACTCCCTACAAAAGCAAAAGACTCAGAAAGAGATGCAACATTCCTCTAATGAAAAGCAGAGGCGCCACATGTACACTAAAAGACAACAAAATAAGCATCAGGGGCCCAAGACTGTTCAACTGCCTCCCAGCATACATAAGGGGAATTACCAATAGACCCCTTACTGTCTCTTGGAAAGCTCTGGAACAGGCACCTAAAGTCCATACCTGACCAGTTGGACTGTGGTTCGTACGTCGGTTTGCATGTGGCCTGATTGATCAGGCCCTGATCCACCATGAGGCATGGTCACAGACCGGGCCACAGGGGCATTGCCCCCTGAAACCCTCTCCAGGTATGATGTCTGGAGATGCCTTCACGAGTCATGCCACTCCTTACACTTATTTGTTATTCCATCCATGTTGATGTACCAAGCCTTCAGCTTTTTTTTCGAGTACTCTGTTCTGGGGGGTTTGTGCAGGCTGGGAGAGTGAGAGACCTGGCTGCTGTAAAGGTGTGATTTGTGCTGGGGGTGAGAACTGTGAGTGCAGAGTGTGGTTTGTTTTGGGTTGTTGTGTTTGGTTGAGGTGAGATGGTAAGGGTTGTGGGTAGTTCTGCTGATGGTTGTGTTTGCTGGTTCTCCCAAATCTAGGCTCCCCTGCCTGTCTCTAGCCTTATCTCTCTCTCTCCTGCCCTGGCATCTTTGTACCCTCACATTTTCTCTCATTATTTTTGTGTTCTCTTGTATTGTGGTGAGTTCTTCAGCCGTGGTTTCTTCTGTAAGATTTTGTTTAGCACCATTTTTGTCTTGAAAATCAGTTTGGACGATTTTTTCCCCTCAAATATTCCCCTATAATCTGAAAATTTGCCAGTTCAGTCATATCCTGTTCTGTTTGTTTGATGATACTTTCAATCTCTTTTTTCTCCCTGCCCCCTTTCATCTTGCTTCGTATGTCATCACTTCAACTTCCTGAAGCCCTTGAATAGATAATGACCTCTTCCTCTCTTAAAATTTCATTTCCTTCTGTTTCTCCAGGTTCGACTTAATAATCACCGCTGACGCTTCCCTTAACATTTCCTGGATCTCCTGGTGGCCTGCAAGTGCCTCTGCAGGGCACTTATCTCCTTCCTTCGGTCCACTCGCTGGGCACTGATGTTCCTGATCCAGTTGTGTGTGTGTGTGTGTGTGTGTGTGTGTGTGTGTGTGTGTGTATGTACTCCCCTAGGTGTGGTTGCAGGGGTCGAGTCACAGCCCCTGACCCTAGAGCTGGGTATGTGTGTTGTACGTGTGTGTGTATGTCTGTGTTTTATGTGTGTGTACTCACCTATTTATCGTTGCAGGGGTCGATTCATAGCTCCTGGTCCTGCCTCTCACTGGTCACTATTAGGCCCAATCTCTCCCTGCTCAATGAACTTTATCATGCCTTGTCTTGAAACTATGTATGGTTCCTGCCTCTGCTACATCACTTTCCAGACTATTCCACTTCCTGACAACTCTGTGACTAAAGAAATACTTCTTAACATCCCTTTGACTCATCTGAGTCTTCAACTTCCAACTGTGACCCCTTGTTTCTGTGTCCCATCTCTGGAACATCCTGTCTCTGTCCATCTTGTCAATTCCCCCAGTATTTTATATGTCATTATCATGTCTCCCCTACCCACCCTGTCCTCCAGTGTCGTCAGGTTGATTTCCCTTAACCTTTCTTCGTAGAACATTTCCCTTAGCTCTGGAACTAGTCTTGTTGCAAACCTTTGCAACCTTTGTGTACTCACCTATTTGTGGCTACAGGGGTCGAGTCTTAGCTCCTGGCTCCTGTGTTTGTGTGTGTGTGTGTGTGTGTGTGTGTGTGTGTGTGTGTGTGTGTGTGTGTGTACTCACCTATTTGTGGTTGCAGGGGTCGAGTCTTAGCTCCTGGCCCAGCCTCTTCACCGGTTGCTACTTGGTCCTCTCTCTCCCTGCTCCATGAGCTTTATCAAACCTCGTCCTAAAACTGTGTATGGTTCCTGCCTCCACTACGTCATTTTCTAGGCTATTCCACTGCCTTACAACTCTATGACTGAAGAAATACTTCCTAATATCTCTCTGACTCATCTGAGTCTTCAACTTCCAATTGTGGCCTCTTGTTTCTGTGTCCCCTCCCTGGAACATCCTGTCTTTGTCCACCTTGTCTATTCCGTGCAGTATTTTATATGTCGTTATCATGTCTCCCCTGACCCTCCTGTCCTCCAGTGTCTTCAGGCCGATTTCCCTTAATCTTTCTTCATAGGACATTCCCCTTAGCTCTGGAACTAACCTTGTCGCAAACCTTTGTACTTTCTCTAGTTTCTTGACGTGCTTTATCAAATGCGGGTTCCAAACAGGTGCTGCATACTCCAGTATGGGCCTGACGTACACGGTGTACAGTGTCTTGAACGATTCCTTATTAAGGTATCGGAACGCTGTTCTCAGGTTTGCCAGGCGCCCATATGCTGCAGCAGTTATCTGATTGATGTGTGCTTCCGGAGACATGCTCGGTGTTATACTCACTCCAAGATCTTTCTCCTTGAGCGAGGTTTGCAGTCTTTGGCCACCTAACCTATACTCTGTCTGCGGTCTTCTGTGCCCTTCTATCTTCAAGAGTTTGCATTTGGCGGGATTAAATTCGAGAAGCCAGTTGCTGGACCAGGTGTTCAGTCTGTCCAGGTCTCTTTGAAGTCCTGCCCGGTCCTCATCTGATTTAATTCTCCTCATTAACTTCACATCATCTGCAAACAGGGACACTTCTGAGTCTAACCCTTCCATCATGTCGTTCACATATACCAAAAATAGCACTGGTCCTAGGACCGACCCCTGTGGGACCCCACTCGTCACAGGTGCCCACTGTGATACATCATTACGTACAATGACTCGTTGTTGCCTCCCTGTCAGGTATTCTCTGATCCATTGCAGTGCCCTTCCTGTTATATGAGCCTGATCCTCTAGCTTCTGCACTAATCTCTTGTGAGGAACTGTGTCAAAGGCCTTCTTGCAGTCAACGAAGATGCAATCAACCCACCCCTCTCTCTCGTGTCTTACTTCTGTTACTTTATCATAAAACTCCAGAAGGTTTGTGACACAGGATTTTCCTTCCATGAATCCGTGCTGGTTGGCATTTATACTCTTGTTCCGTTCCAGGTGTTCCACCACTCTCCTCCTGATAATCTTCTCCATAATTTTGCATACTATACACGTCAGTGACACAGGTCTATAGTTTAGTGCCTCTTTTCTGTCTTCTTTTTTAAAAATGGGAACTACATTTGCCGTCTTCCATACCTCAGGTAGTTGCCCAGTTTCAAGGGATGTGTTCAAGATTGTGGTAAGTGGCACACACAACATATCCGCTCCCTCTCTAAGGACCCACGGGGAGATGGTGTCCGGTCCCATTGCCTTTGAGGTATCGATGTCCCTTAGCAGTTTCTTCACCTCCTCCTCATCTGTATGTATGTCATCCAACACTTGTTGATATATTCCTTGCTGGTGTCCCCATCTCGTCTGTCCCCCGAGAGGCCTTCCTGTCTTCACTGTAAATACTTCCTTAAATCTCATGTTGAGCTCCTCACATACCTCTTGATCGTTTCTTGCGAGTTCTCCACCTTCTTTCCTCAACCTTATCACCTGGTCTTCCGCCTAATGTGGCTATACAGCAGTTTCGGGTCAGACTTGACTTTCGATGCTATGTCGTTTTCGTACTGTCGCTGGGCCTCCCTCCTTATCTGTGCATACTCGTTTCTGGCTCTTCTACTAATCTCCTTATTTTCCTGGGTCCTTTGCCTCCTGTACCTTTTCCATTCTTTGGTGCACTTAGTTTTTGCCTCCCTACACCTTCGGGTAAACCAAGGACTCGCTTTGGTCTTCCTTTTATTTCTATTTCCCTTGGGAACAAACCTTTCCTCTGCCTCCTTGCACTTTGTTGCTACATATTCCATCATCTCGTTTACTGATTTTCCTACCAGATCTGTCCCAATGAACCTCCTGCAGGAAGTTCCTCATACCTGTGTAGTCCCCCCTTTTGTAGTTTGGCTTTTCCCATTCAGTTCCTGTGTGTGTGTGTACTCACCTAGTTGTACTCACCTAGTTGAGGTTGCAGGGGTCGAGTCCAAGCTCCTGGCCCCGCCTCTTCACTGGTCGCTACTAGGTGTGTGTGTGTGTGTGTGTGTGTGTGTGTGGTCACCTAGTTGTACTCACCTAGTTGAGGTTGCAGGGGTCGAGTCCAAGCTCCTGGCCCCGCCTCTTCACTGATCGCTACTAGGTCCTCTCCCTCTCTGCTTCCTGAGCTTTGTCATACCTCTTCTTAAAACTATGTATGGTTCCTGCCTCCACTACTTCACTTGCTAGGCTATTCCACTTCCTGACGACTCTATGACTGAAGAAATACTTCCTAACGTCCTTGTGACTCGTCTGAGTCTTCAGCTTCCAGTTGTGACCCCTTGTTTCTGTGTCCCCTCTCTGGAACATCCTATCTCTGTCCACCTTGTCTATTCCCTGCAGTATCTTGTATGTCGTTATCATGTCTCCCCTGACCCTTCTGTCCTCCAGTGTCGTCAGTCCGATTTCCCTCAACCTTTCCTCGTACGACATTTCCCTGAGCTCTGGGACTAGCCTTGTTGCAAACCTTTGTACTTTATCAAACTTCTTGACGTGCTTGACCAGGTGTGGGTTCCAGACTGGTGCTGCATACTCCAGTATGGGCCTAACATACACAGTGTACAGTGTCTTGAACGATTCCTTATTAAGGTATCGGAACTCTATTCTCAGGTTTGCCAGGCGCCCGTATGCTGGAGTTTACCTGGAGTTTACCTGGAGAGAGTTTCGGGGGTCAACGCCCCCGCGGCCCGGTCTGTGACCAGGCCTCCTGGTGGATCAGCGCCTGATCAACCAGGCTGTTGCTGCTGGCTGCACGCAAACCAACGTACGAGCCACAGCCCGGCTGATCAGGAACTGACTTTAGGTGCTTGTCCAGTGCCAGCTTGAAGACTGCCAGGGGTCTGTTGGTAATCCCCCTTATGTGTGCTGGGAGGCAGTTGAACAGTCTCGGACCCCTGACACTTATTGTATGGTCTCTTAACGTGCTAGTGACACCCCTGCTTTTCATTGGGGGGATGGTGCATCGTCTGCCAAGTCTTTTGCTTTCGTAGTGAGTGATTTTCGTGTGCAAGTTCGGTACTAGTCCCTCTAGGATTTTCCAGGTGTATATAATCATGTATCTCTCCCTCCTGCGTTCCAGGGAATACAGGTTTAGAAACCTCAAGCGCTCCCAGTAATTGAGGTGTTTTATCTCCGTTATGCGCGCCGTGAAAGTTCTCTGTACATTTTCTAGGTCGGCAATTTCACCTGCCTTGAAAGGTGCTGTTAGAGTGCAGCAATATTCCAGCCTAGATAGAACAAGTGACCTGAAGAGTGTCATCATGGGCTTGGCCTCCCTAGTTTTGAAGGTTCTCATTATCCATCCTGTCATTTTTCTAGCAGATGCGATTGATACAATGTTATGGTCCTTGAAGGTGAGATCCTCCGACATGATCACTCCCAGGTCTTTGACGTTGGTGTTTCGCTCTATTTTGTGGCCAGAATTTGTTTTGTACTCTGATGAAGATTTAATTTCCTCATGTTTACCATATCTGAGTAATTGAAATTTCTCATCGTTGAACTTCATATTGTTTTCTGCAGCCCACTGAAAGATTTGGTTGATGTCCGCCTGGAGCCTTGCAGTGTCTGCAATGGAAGACACTGTCATGCAGATTCGGGTGTCATCTGCAAAGGAAGACACGGTGCTGTGGCTGACATCCTTGTCTATGTCGGATATGAGGATGAGGAACAAGATGGGAGCTAGTACTGTGCCTTGTGGAACAGAGCTTTTCACCGTAGCTGCCTCGGACTTTACTCTGTTGATGACTACTCTCTGTGTTCTGTTAGTGAGGAAATTATAGATCCATCGACCGACTTTTCCTGTTATTCCTTTAGCGCGCATTTTGTGCGCTATTACGCCATGGTCACACTTGTCGAATGCTTTTGCAAAATCTGTATATATTACATCTGCATTCTTTTTGTCTTCTAGTGCATTTAGGACCTTGTCGTAGTGATCCAGTAGTTGAGACAGACAGGAGCGACCTGTTCTAAACCCATGTTGCCCTGGGTTGTGTAACTGATGGGTTTCTAGATGGGTGGTGATCTTGCTTCTTAGGACCCTTTCAAAGATTTTTATGATATGGGATGTTAGTGCTATTGGTCTGTAGTTCTTTGCTGTTGCTTTACTGCCCCCTTTGTGGAGTGGGGCTATGTCTGTTGTTTTTAGTAACTGAGGGACGACCCCCGTGTCCATGCTCCCTCTCCATAGGATGGAAAAGGCTCGTGATAGGGGCTTCTTGCAGTTCTTGATGAACACAGAGTTCCATGAGTCTGGCCCTGGGGCAGAGTGCATGGGCATGTCATTTATCGCCTGTTCGAAGTCATTTGGCGTCAGGATAACATCGGATAGGCTTGTGTTAATCAAATTTTGTGGCTCTCTCATAAAAAATTCATTTTGATCTTCGACTCTCAGTCTGGTTAGCGGCTTGCTAAAAACTGAGTCATATTGGGACTTGAGTAGCTCACTCATTTCCTTGCTGTCATCTGTGTAGGACCCATCTTGTTTAAGTAGGGGCCCAATACTGGACGTTGTTCTCGATTTTGATTTGGCATAGGAGAAGAAATACTTTGGGTTTCTTTCGATTTCATTTATGGCTTTTAGTTCTTCCCGCGATTCCTGACTCCTAAAGGATTCTTTTAGCTTAAGTTCGATGCTTGCTACTTCTCTGACCAGTGTCTCCCTGCGCATTTCAGATATATTGACCTCTTTTAGCCGCTCTGTTATTCTTTTCCGTCGCCTGTAAAGGGAGCGCCTGTCTCTTTCTATTTTACATCTACTCCTCCTTTTTCTTAGAGGAATAAGCCTTGTGCATACATCGAGTGCCACCGAGTTAATCTGTTCTAGGCATAAGTTTGGGTCTGTGTTGCTTAGTATATCTTCCCAGCTTATATCGGTTAGGACTTGGTTTACTTGGTCCCACTTTATGTTTTTGTTATTGAAGTTGAATTTGGTGAATGCTCCCTCGTGACTAGTCTCATTTTGTCGGTCTGCTGCAGCAGTTATTTGGTTGATGTGTGCCTCCGGTGATGTGCTCGGTGTTATGGTCACCCCAAGGTCTTTCTCCCTGAGTGAGGTCTGTAGTCTTTGTCCACCTAGCCTATGCTCTGTCTGCAGTCTTTGCCCCTCCCCAATCTTCATGACTTTGCATTTGGCAGGGTTGAATTCGAGAAGCCAGTTTCTGGACCACATGTCCAGCCTGTCCAGGTCTCTTTGCAGTCCTGCCTCATCCTCATCCGATTTAATTCTTCTCATCAGCTTCACATCATCTATTCCTTCCATCATTTCGTTCGCATATATCAAAAATAGCACTGGTCCTAGAACTGACCCCTGTGGGACCCCGCTCGTCACAGGCGCCCACTGCGATACCTCTTCACGTACCATGACTCGTTGTTGCCTCCCTGTCAGGTATTCCCTGATCCATTGCAGTGCCCTCCCTGTTATATGCGCCTGATCCTCCAGCTTCTGCACTAATCTCTTGTGGGGAACTGTGTCAAAGGCCTTCCTGCAGTTTAGAAAAACGCATTCAACCCAACCCTCTCTCTCGTGTCTTACTTCTGTTACCTTGTCATAAAACTCCAGAAGGTTTGTGACACAGGATTTGCCCTCCATGAACCCATGTTGGTTTTCATTTCATTTACATGTGGCCCGGTGGCCCGGTGGCCTGGTGGCCCGGTGGCCCGGTGGCCCGGTGGCCTGGTGGCTAAAGCTCCCGCTTCACACACGGAGGGCCCGGGTTCGATTCCCGGCGGGTGGAAACATTTCGACAAGTTTCCTTACACCTGTTGTCCTGTTCACCTAGCAGCAAATAGGTACCTGGGTGTTAGTCGACTGGTGTGGGTCGCATCCTGGGGGACAAGATTAAGGACCCCAATGGAAATAAGTTAGACAGTCCTCGATGACGCACTGACTTTCTTGGGTTATCCTGGGTGGCTAACCCTCCGGGGTTAAAAATCCGAACGAAATCTTATCTTATCTTATCTTATCTTATCTTACTGGCTTTCCTGCCAGTTCTCTGTCCCACGGAACCTCCCGCAGGAAGTTCTTCAACCCTATGTAGTCCCCTCTTTTATAGTCAGGCTTTTCCCATTCAACTCCTGTTACTCTCTCCACTTGCAACTCTACTATGTATTCAAAGCACAGAACCACGTGGTCACTAGCTCCTAGGGGGCTCTCATATATGGTGTCCTCAATGTCTGAACTGCCCAGGGTGAACACAAGGTCCAATCTTGCTGGTTCATCCTCCCCTCTCACTCTGGTAGTGTCCTTAACATGTTGGTGTATGAGGTTTTCCAGCACCACATCCAGCATCTTGGCTCTCCATGTTTTGGGACCCCCGTGTGGCTCCAGGTTTTCCCCGTCAATCTCCCAGTGGTTGAAATCCCCCATAACCAGTAACTTTGCTCTGCTGGAGTGAGCTCTTCTTGCCACCTCAGCAAGTGTGTCCACCATTGCTTTGTTGCTCTCTTCATATTCCTCTCTTGGCCTCCTGCAGTTCTGCAATGACCACCTTGTGCTCCCCAGACTGAAGTGTACCTACTATGTAGTCCCTTTCTCCTGTCTCATCTATGCCTCCCATTTTCTCGAATTTCCATCTGTTTTTTACTAGCAGAGCAACCCCTCCTCCCCCTCTGCCCCTTTTATCTTTCCTCATGATCTGGTATCCTGGTGGGAAGATTGCATCTGTTATTGTCTCCATGAGTTTTGTTTCTGTAGCTGCTATGATGTCTGGGGACTTCTCATTGATTCTTTCTTGCCATTCCTCATATTTATTCGTTAATTCATCTGCATTTGTGTACCAAACCTTCAACTTCTCTTCTAATACTGTAACTGTGGTTCTGGGGGAATACTGGGGTTGGGGGAGCAGGAGCCCTGGTGGGGGCCTGTGTGTGTGTGTGTGTGTGTGTGTGTGTGTGTGTGTGTGTGTGTGTGTTGTGTGTTGTGTGTACTCGCCTAGTTCTACTCACCTAGTTGTGATTACAGGGGCCGAGTCACAGCTCCTGGCCCCTCCTCTTCACTGTCTTTGTGTACTCACCTAGTTTTACTCACCTAGTTATGGTTGCAGGGGTCGAGTCACAGTTCCTGGCCCCCGCCTCTTCAACTGGCCGCTACTCAATGTGTGTACTCGCCTAATTGTGGTTGCAGGGGTCGAGACTCAGCTCCTGGCACCGCCTCTTCACT